>NW_024870841.1:9482500-9735815 GCF_019054845.1 Dipodomys spectabilis | reverse complement strand
GATGAAGATGACTGCTCCTTGTCAGTTCTTGCTGGTGTTGAGTACAATCCGCTCGCCTGCTGCGTCTGGCTCCTTCATCCTGAACTCTCTGTTTTAGGAATGGCGATATGGCCTCTGCTGACAATGCACAGAACCGTCTCCTTGCCTGGATTTTCCCCCTCTGGCCTCTCTGTCCTGTGATGGCACACTTGGTGTGATTCTTTGGCTTAGGACTGTTCACTGGACCTCTAAAACTGCTTTCTATGTGAGAGCTTGTTTAGCCTCCAGCTTTTCTTCTGCCATCTTCCCGGAACCCTCATTCCAGAAATATTATCATGTGAAAAGCAGATTATGAACTTACCTAGAATCTAAGATGTCAAAATGGCCAAATGTCACAAAATTAATAGAACAGGACCAATTTGCGATGTCATAATGGGTTAATGATATCACAATAGCAATGGGAGGTCACAAAATGATTGTCATGACACAATGGTTATAAAGTCAAAATGGGTTTCTGATATCAACCACATTCCTCATTTGAAAGAAAGAAATCACAACATAGGCATTCACAATGTGTCTATAATGTCATACTGGCTATATGATGCCATAATATTTAATGACATTGTACTTTGGGGATATCAAAATAAAGTGATGTTGTCAAAATGACAATTATGGTGTCATAATGGTTTGTGGTATTACACTGGTATATATGTTGCAGTAGTCATTAGTTCACAATGAAAATATGGAAAAAAATGGGACTATATCATAAAAATGATGTGTATTTTCAAAGGTGCTCAGAGGTCATAATAGGTTTGAGATGTCACAATTTGATTTTGATGTCACAACAGCAATGTGATGTCACTATAGGACTGTGCTGTCACAGATGTAATGAGGTGATTTCATAATTTTAGTAATATCTATTACATATTCCATTTCAATTGCTCTTAGAAATAAGGATAGGGGTTCACAGAAGGAACTTGAAGTCACAAAGGCCATGATTTTGAAAAATTTAATGAAGTTATATTAGTTTTTCAAAAACACAATAGGAGTTATATACCAAATATGATATGCTGTCACACTGGTTACTGCATCATAAGTGTTTCTGCTATCAACTCAGAGTCCACATTTGAAATAGAATGAATTCAGAGAATAGGCATTCAAAAATCTGCCTATGACATCACAATGCCAATACGAAGTAATAATGCTATGGTGAAGTGGTAGGTTGGTGATGTCACAATGAGCAATGTGATGTTACACTGGTAATGATCTCAGAAAGGCTTAGTGATGATACAATGGCATGTCTGATCTCAATTGTCATAGTACACAATGAGGATAGGGGTACACAAAGGGACTGTGATGTTACAAAGGCCATGTTTTTTTTTCAATGATTGTAAGAGGTCATAATAGGTTTGTGATGTCACAATGTGATCGTGGCTCAATGCATGAGTGATGTCATATTGATGATGAGGTCGCAATTGTTTGGTGCTGTCATAATGAGTTTGTAATATCAATTTCAATTGGTACTTGTTATCAGTGAGGATTCTTGAATAAGCACCTGGGCCCCAATCATTTGTGGGAGCTAATCATCATCTTGCGCCTATGGCTTGGCCTATGGGAGAGGGGGGTTTATGCTTCTGAAGGGGTTGACCTGTCATGTAACACACTTAGATATGTCAGGAAGGGATAGGGCATTGTGCATTTTGAGAAGTGACAATAGAAAACTTAGACAAGAGATCTGTTGGAGCCCTTATATAGGGTTATATAGGCTATGTTCATATCAAATGAAGAGGAGAGAAAGAGGGGAAATAACTGGAGGGAAGAAAGTGGTGAGGCAGCAGGAGGGCAAGACCTGACAAGAGAGGATGTTGAGTGAGAGCAGGAGGGGTAAAGATGGCAACTAATCAATGGGGCACAGTCATGTAGAAAGTAGATAGGCCTAAAAAGAAGAAGGAACTGGTAGAAGGCTAATAGGGAAAGTCCTGGAAGAAAGGACAGATATATAGAGGAGTGAAGAAGGAAAAAGAAAAACCTTGTCTTTTGAAGTTTGATGTTTGGAGATCATAATTTTTGTATTGGTGGTTTGCAGATGAATTAACAAAGGGCATTTCTGCCCATTGGATGTCTGAGGTTTGGTGTTCAATGCTGCTCTTGGCCTGAATATCCAGCCCAGGACAAGATAAACACAGACCCCTTTTAGTGTAAATAATTTTATTATCTTAATGATACCTTGATGGATTATTTCATGCTTTACAGGACTTAAATTTTGGAGGCCCCCTAGAGATAATTCATATGGATTGAACGGGTCTTGGACCCTAGGAAAACCTTCTTGGATGTGAGTTTCTCATCCCTCAGGGGTGAAAACCTCCCCAGAGTTGTTGTTTCCTGTGGACCAACAGGGATAAGAGTCATTTCAGGGCTAAGGAGGTAGCTCAGTGGTAGAGTGCTTGCCTTGCATGCCTTAGGCCCTGGGATCCATTCCTCAAAACCACATGAGAAGAATAAGTTAGAAGTGGCACTGTGGCTCACGTGGTAGAGTGTTAGCTTTGAGCAGATGACCTGAGGGACAGGGCTCAGGCCCAGAGTTCAGGCCCCATAATCAGCCAAAAAAAAAAAACCAAAAAACTACAAACAAACCAAAAACACACACAAAAAAAACAGAAAACATGAGTTATTTCAGACCCATGTAGGAGTGAGAGTCTCGGCAAACTTGTCAGCCTGATTTTGAAACCTCCTCTGGAGCTCATCTGTGGCATTCTCAAGAGGCCAATTGGACCTCCTCTGAAGGATATTTTGGGTAATCTCAGGAGGCCATCCTTGAGAGGCCATCTGGGGCCTTCTTGAGAGTTCATCTTGGGCTTCCTTTTGAAGCCATCTGTGACCTATTCTGAAGGTTATCTTAGCCCTCCTCGAGGTCTTCATCTAGGTCTTCCTCCAGTCATCTGGGGTATTATTGGTAGGACATCTGGGACTGACTCCAGTGGAAATTTGGGGCTTCTTCGAGAGGCTATTTGCGACCTTTTCTATAGTTTACCTGGTAATTCCTCTGGAGGTCATTTGGGGTCCCTGAAGAGGCCATTTGGGAATTCCTCCACTGGTCATCTGGACACTAAAGTGAAAAGGTATCTGCGACCTCTCCAAGCGTCATGTTAGGCCATCTCAACAGGTCATCTCAGATGTCCTCATTAGATTAATAGGAACCTCATCATGAGCCATCTGGGACCTCATCCGGAGGTCAACTAGAGACTTCAAGAGGTCATCTGGAGGGTCCTTTAAAGTCATCTGAGACCTCCTTGATTGGTCTTTTGTAGCCTTCTTGAAAGGTCATCTGGGACCTTCTCCAGAGGTCATCTGGGATCTCCTCAGTAGTCCTTATGGGATCTCCTCCAGAGGTCATCTCATACCTACTCAAGAGGGGCATCACTGAGAGATATGGGACAAAAAAAGTGGGTTTAGGGTTTATGGCTATTTTTGTGTGCTGATAGTGCTGTTTCATGTATAAACCTCTGCTTACTCCATTTTTTTCCAGGATGGGAGTACAATATGTTAAAGTTCCTGTAACTGAAATATCTTCCTTCTGGTGTTACAGGATCCCCCAGAAGAAGACACATCCTCCCAATCTGTGCCATCAGCATCTCTGATGTTCAGTCCCTCCATACCAGAATTAGTTACTTGAACCAGCCTGAGGTGGTACACAGCAGGCACATTGGGGAAATGGTGGGCAAACCAACTTTCTAATGCATGTCCCTTTTACAATTATTGTCATGTATAAGGGGAAATAGCAAAATCCGCCCTTTCTAAAAGAGCCCAGGGATTCATCTCTTTACATCAGCCCACCTGGGATGACTTAGGGAAATTTTACAGGTGCTTTCCAACTGGAAGGAAGGGAGCGAATACTGCACAGTGGCTTGAAGGTGGTCCTTGGACTAGATCATTCCCCTACTGAAGATCCATTCCTATTGGAACAAGTCTTTCCCCAGACTCAACCAAGCTGGGAGTAGAACATCAATCAAGGTAAGGATGTGCTTAGCAATATTGCAAGCCTGTTAGCAGGGTAAGGGCAGCAGCTTGGAAGCCAACTATTGAATTAAGATGAATGACACTATACTGCCCCAAAGAATCCTCTAATGCTTTTCTAGAAAGCCTCCAAGAGGCTTATAGGAACTATATGCCTATAGATCCTGAGGCCCAGGAAAATTGAAGAGCCCTAAATATGGCTTTCACTACACCGTCAGCCCAGATACTAGGAAAAATCTTCACACTTTAGAAGGATTTGAGAAAAGGTATCATCTGGGTTGGTAGCAGTTGCCCAATAGGTGTTTCATAACAGTTATACAGTGGAAGAAAAAACAGTCTAAGAAGGGGTTACACATAGCAGCACCAGCACAGGGATAAAGAGACTCAGGGTGAAGACAGTTTGATTCATTTGCAAATATCAATAGGGAAGCTCTAGCACTAGATCTGTGTGCTTACTGGAAGTAAACAGCAAGGGAAAAAGGAATTTCCAAGGAAGAGAAGGATTAAAAATGACATATTAAGTAGGCAGGTTGCCACTGGGAAACTGTGATTATATCTCCTGAGAATAAGGCAAATGAGCTCAGGAGTCTGAAATCCAACTGTGGCAAACTTAAAAATCAGCCCACTGAACTTAAGAAAAAATGTGGTGATGAAAAATTTCACACATTTCTGTTTGAAAACACAGGCTAAAAAATATTCTAAATCTCAAATACATGCCAATCAAAACCCACAAATAGGTTAGAAGTGCATTAAACAGCACAATGGAGAAAAGAAAGAATTATCAGATGTGAAGAAAAGATTTGATGACATAAATCATAAAATTGTGAGAGTCAAAAATAAGAACAAAAATTCACAAAATGAAACTGAGAAAAATGCAGAATCCAATGAAATCCAAGTACATAAGACAAGGTGTGCCTTATACAAAGGTCGAGCCCACAGCTCACAGGCTGAGGAGGACAAAGACACCAGTGCTTCCATCCTTGCTGACTACAAGCAAGGCAGGGAGTACATCCTGACACTGTATGTGAAATCAAGGCCAGGTAAAAGGAGCTGGTCATGATACAACAGTGCATTAAACTTTTACCTTTGAAGGGTGTGAGCAAAAATTCAAAGCACCAGAGGAACAACTCAAAGGCCAGTTAGAAGGATAGACCCCAAATTCCTGTGTCATTGAAGAAGAGGCCAAGAAAAGTGAGCAGAGTAATAAATGGGTCAAAATACAGATTGTTACTCTTTAGAAATAGTCAAGGAAACTCATATTTTGATGGGGAATAACTGGGAAGAACTGCATTAGGCACAAAAGAAACAAGTGTTACACTGTTGAACGACTTGTCATAAAAATACAAGGAAGTGTAGAAAAAGAAAGAGGAGCTACTAGAGGAAAACCCAAAGACAATGACAAGATCCTCACAATAAATGTAATGCAGAAGTAGCATGTCCCAATGAAACAGATGGAGGTGAGAAAAAACCCTCTCAATAGCACCACTGAGAATAGAATGGAGGAGATGAAGAACAAGCAAAGATGCTGCTGAAAGAGCAGCATTTGAACATTCAAAGGAACTTTCCTGTGACTCTGGCAGAACACTTGCAAGGTCAGGAGGAATTTAAAAAGCAGAATGGGATCATAAAAGCAATCTTTCAAGAGTGAAAAGGAGGAGGATAAATGGAAGAAGTCTCCAACCTGCAAACAGGTTCAGAATAATAAAAAGGAGTTAAAGTCCCTCCTCCACAGTATAACCCCTGCTTTCACTATATTTGATGTCAGTATAACTTGTGGAGGAGATGGGGGAAAAACCAGTTGTTTAAGGATACAGGTGGACCTGTTGCAACAATGAGAAGTACAAGTTGTCATGTCCAAAACGAGCTTTACAACGTTGGTGCGGGGGAAGGAGAAGGATTGGGATTGGGGGGGAGGGGGGAGGCTGGGAAGGGATGTGAAGGATAAACAAAGGAGGAGGCTGCAATGCTTGGTAAGAAATGTACGCATTATCCTGCCCATGTAACTGTAACTCCTCTGTACAGTATGTTCACAAATAAAATTAAATTAAATTTAAAAAAAAAGAAAAAAGAAACTAGAGAACATGTAGGGGCAAGGAAACAACTGAACGGATCAGTTAGCTCAGGAGACCACTCTAAAATCAGTGATGTTTCTCGAGCTACTACTCAAGATTAAAGAATGAAGCAAAAAAAGAATGGTAACAAGTGTGTAAATGTGGATACTGATCTTGTGAAAAGAATTACATGCTCAAACCTTCTGCCTGTATCTGGTTATTTGACATGCTGGTAATTTAAACCAACCACTGCCAAAACTTTCTTGAAAACCATTGAGACCGCTGCCTGACAAACTTGTATATAGAAAGTTTCCAACAGGTAAATTCTGGAAAGCTCCAACATGTAGTTCTCAGAAGGAACTTCAAGTCACAATATGATCATGATGTCACATCAGCAATTAGATATCACAGTGCTGATGAGGTCCCAATGGATTTGGGATGTCACAATGAGCTTGTAATATCACAATGATATGTACGACTTCAGTTGCTACTAGTTCATAATGAATTCCATGTTCAAAATTTTCAAGGAAGGAGCTTGATATCTAAAAAGTTATGAGGTCATGATGAAGTATGGAGGTCAGTTCTGGCCAGCACCTTATTGGCCACATGGTTGGTTGTGGGGTCTTGCATCTTGCTGGGTGAAGAAAACCCCCTGCCTATCACCTTACTCCAAGGTAATGTTCATGACCATATCCCTGGAGACAGGTGTGGGTACTTGGCTGATAGGTAACTGAATTTGCTTGAACTGGGAATTTCCTGATGATCTGACCTCTGCACCAACCTACTTAGGTCTGAACCTGCTTAGACATCATTATGTCATGCCAATTGTCTCACTGATCATGTCCTGTGTCCTGTCTCCCGGCTCAGCTTCGGTCATCATTGCAGCCCAATTAAGCTACCATACTATTGTTGGCATGGTTTTTGTTTTTTGATTTTTGTTTCTCTTTAGCATGTTTCCTAGCTGTGTTACTTTTAGTTGCTTGCTGTAGGTCTTTGTAACAATTGCCTACTTGCAACCGTAAACTCTATTATAAATATTACAATATATTATATTTCAAAATGAGGCTTCTGGGATGATTTCCCTTACAGCAATTAAAGTGTTCTGAAAACACTATGGGACAGTGATGTTACAATGAAAATGTGGTCGAAATATCATGTCATAATAAAGTTTTGAAGTCACCATTAGAGGTGACAAAGAGGTATGGATAGCAAACTGGTATACAGGATCACAATTTTCACTAACTCATAATGAATATATGAGTTCACAGAAGAACTTTGATGTTTCTAAAGTATATATTGTGAAAATGTGATGAAGTGCTAGCAGGTTTCTGATTTCACTATGTGACAGAATGGTCATGACATCTGGCAGTGTGATGTCAGATTGGCCTTGATATCACAGAAGATGTCTTTTTTAACATGTCATTTCTGAAATACTATCAGTTTGAAAACAAATTATTAATCACAAACTGAAAACAAATTATTAGCCTAAAGTATCACATGGCAAAGAAAGGTTGTTGAGAAGACATGTTTGTGATGGCACAGTGGGTTACTGATATCATTATGGCAATGTGATGTCACAATGGTGATTAGTTCACAATGTGTTTCTGATAACACACAGGTCACATTTGAAATAGGATGACATTGCAGAATAGGCATTTACAATGCTTCTATGATGTCACAATGCAATGTGATGTCATAGGGTATGATATGATTGTAAGTTTTGTGATATCACAATGATCTGATGCTATCATAAGGACAATGTGAGACAGTTGGTGTCACAAAAGGTTTTGATGTTACAAAGGCAGGTTGAATCTCAATTGTCTGTAATTCACAATGAATATATGGGTGGAGAATGTATATATGGGTGGTGGGTGGGAAAGGGTTAAGTGAGGCAGGTGAGCGGAGTCAGGGTGTGTGGATGAGAAGTGGAAAGGGATGGGAAGTTGAAACAAAGGAGTAAGCAACAATGCTTGATAAGAAAGTTACTCATTACATTGCCCATGTAATTGTAACTCATGTGTACAAAATTTTCACAGTAAAAATAAATAAATAAATAGATAGATAGATAGATAGATAAATAAATAGAATAGAATAAATCTCTTTGGACAATATCTTTACAATGAATTATATAATGAAATAAGTTAGGACTTCATAACTTTGCCTTCACCCCATAACTTTGGAGACATCACAGCCCTTTTGTGAACATTTGTGCATTAATGACAATTGAGTTTTGTAATTCCATTGTGCCATCACCAACCAATTATGGCTTCACAAATGTATTGTGATTTCAACATGCTTGTGGCACCACCAACTAATTGTGACATTAAAACATTATTACATCATATTTTTACATCACATTGCCATTATGATATAACTGCCCATTGTGTTTTCCCAAACCTAGTATGTTCTCATATTATTTTAGAAAATTCCTGGCCTTTGGCACTCCCAGCTCTTTCCTTGAACTACTGTACTCCTGTAGTAGGAGCAAATAAAATTGAAGAACTTGTGTTATTTCAATCTCACTTTTTTTGATCTCAAACACAATTTGACCTAATCACCCCACTCATATAACAAACTCATTTTGATGTTACATTGCCATTTTGAAATCATGATCACATTGTGATGATTATAGGTTTGTGAAAACCCCATGGGACAGTAATATCACCCTGACAATGTGATGTCACAATATCATGCCATGATTACTTCTTAGCATATGAATATTTCTAAGCTCCTTGGAATAAACACAAGTCCATTGTGACATGACAATCCCTTTTTCTACCCATAATCTCATTGTGAACTAGTGACAACTGAGATCAGATATGCCATGGTAATATCAGAAACCCCTTGTTACATCATCACTATTTGGACATCACATTCCTGGTATGACACCATCAGCTCATTTTGGCCTCACAATACTACAATTTCATAATAGTATTATGATATTACATATGTATTGTTACATCATACATCCAATATTGATGTGTATCATATGAAATCCTTTTATTTCAAATGTGACATGTGTTTTGTTATCAGAAACCCATTGTGACTGCATAACCATTGTGGTATCAATAATCCATTGTGACATCACAAACTCCTGTTCTCATAATTTTAGTAAAATATCACCTTTGGGATATCTTAGGCCATTTGTGAGTTCATTATCTGGTTTGACTTCCTGATATTTCATGTATGACATATCATAGAAAACCATTCTGACAACATGACTGCTGTAACATCACACTAACAGATGTCATGAACATTGTGTCATATAGCGACATTTCAAACCTCTTTGGACTTTATCGCCTTTGTGTTGAGACCTGCATGTGGAGATATCTCAAGCCCTTTTTGAACTTATATATTTATTTAGAATAAATGACAATAGAGATCTACCATAACATTTTGATTTCAGCATCCCATTGTGAGCTCAGAAATCTGCTGTGACCTCATCACAATTATGGCATCAACATTTATTTATGACATAAAAACATTATGTCATGGTATGGGGACATCACATTTTCTTTGTGATATCATTGTCCCATTTTGTTTTCACAAACCTCTTTTAACCCCATCACATATTAGAAAACTGATGTGCTTTGGGACTTCTAACTCCTTCCTTGAAAACAGATCCTCATTGTAAAACAGTAGCAATTGAAATCAGACCTGTGATTAAAATATTACAAGTGTGATCACATCATTATCCTATTGCTGATGTCATTACCACTGTGACATCACAAAAACATTGTGACATCATATTGTAATTGTGCCATGATTATCACATTGAGACATCGTAACCTGTTACGACTTCTCAGAACCATTGAAAAAACACAAGGCCTCCTTTGTGACATCAAAATCACTTTATTTACTTATATCCCCCTTGTGGATTAAGGACAACACACCTTCCATTGCAACATCAGAAACCTATAGTGACCTCATCACCAGTATGACATCACTAGCTTGTCCCCTCATCTTAACTTTGGAAACGCTGCCAGTGTGAAACTTAGGGCCTTTTTGAACTCATATTCTGTTTTCAAGCACATAATATTTATGACATGTGATATTATAAAAACATTCTGATATCATGAAAATTGTGATATAACATTGTTAGTGGTCATGACCACTTTGCCACATTTTGACCATCATTGTTAGGAATTCATCATATTCCTGCCAACACATGCCTTTGGAGACCTCACAATCACTTTCTGAGCTCATATAATCATTGGCAGTTAGACAACCCATAGGGACATCACAAAATTCTTGTGACATCGTCAACATTATGACATCAACAAATAATTGTGACAACATTACATAATCATGACATATCATTTGCCATTGTGATATTTCTGTTCCATTGGGTTTTCACAAACCTTATGACTTTATAACATTTTAGAAAATTCATAGGCTTTAGGAATTTAAGCTCCATATGAACTTGTATATTATGACCCATAAGATCAAGACAATCCTTCGAGACACATTTAAGATAACATACAAATTCATTTACAATAGAAAAGGACCTGCAGCCACCTTGTACTGGACTAGATACCCACAGATATGAGCAGCCTCGACCACCTCAGACCACCAATGGGCAGCTCTAAGAAGAGCCCCCCAAATTAAAATCTCCAAAGCCCCAAACTTCAAAGGGGAAGGCTTTTTTTCCCTTCCTTCCACTTTTCTACACCCCTCTCCTATCTTCCAGGTTCTTCTCCTTTCCCCTTCCACCACTTTCTTCTTTTCAGGCCCCTCCACCCTCCACACGATTGTCCTGCTCTAGCCTAGTGGCCAATTGTCATGCTTCCCCTCCTACTCTCTCTCAACTCCGTCTCCTCCCAGGGCTTTCCCATCCTACTGTCTCACGAATATCTTCCCTACAGGACTTTCTCCTCTTTCTCTCCTGGTCTATTGTTCTGAACACACAGCCTATAAATAGGTTGTATCCTTCTGTCACATCAATGGCTCTCCTGCCGTACAATTTTAAACCATCTCAAATTGCACACTGCTCAGTCACTAGGTGACAGCTCACCATGTCGGGCTTGACACTCTATCCCCTCCAGAAGTATGCTCTGTCCCATTTGGTGGAAAGCCTTGTCCACTCCAGCATATCAAGCCAAGGGGCTATACTGATTATTGGGGCCCCACTGGTTAGTATATTCCCCACTGGTTTTCATGTACAATCAAATCATTGCTTCCTTCTGGAACAAATACTAAACTTTTCCTTCTCTCCCCTGACCCCAATAGATTTAAAATATATTTATAACAAATAATAAGGAGTAAGCCACAAAAACACACTAGTTAGCACTAACACTTGGTAAATCTTTCCCGAATGGATTCTTTGAGTTTCTCTGAGCTGTACATTGTGCAGCCGTCTCTGGATATTGTTCCACTTGAGAATGATGGATCCAGTGCTGTTTTCCTGCAGCATTAATAGCCGATGATGTAATTAGCAACAGCAAGTAAGTTTCTTTCCAAATGGGCTCAAATTTAGGAGCACGATGCCTTTTTAAACAGACCAGCTCTCCAGGTAAGAAAAAGTGGTGGAGTTTTTCTCAGGAGGCCAGCGGATAAGCCAAAGATCATGTTGCAAAGACTGCAGGGACTGTAAAGATTGTGGTTAGACATTTCTGTTGATATAGCTTTCCCAAGTTTAGGAAAAATGGGGGATCACAGATCAGAGGCTGAAGAAGGCACAGGATGCAATGCTGCCATCCTTGCTGACTACAAAGAGGGCAGGAGAATATCTGGACACTATACATGGAAATCAGGAGCTGGACATGATGCAAAAATGTATTAGGATGAAGTGCATACTAATTATAAGCTATGAATCATGTGAGCTGAAATTCAACAAAGAAAGAATAGAAAGAGCAGCTGATGGGGCTGACTAGAGGTGCCATGTCATAGAAGAAGAGGCCATGAAAACTGAACAGCAAAATATCAGAGTCAAGAAAGAGATTGTTATTCTCAGAAAGAGTTAAAGGACAGGCATGCTTTGATGGGGAATGCCCAGGAAAGGAAAGAGCATTAGGCAGAAAAACAGAACAATTTAACAGTTTAAAGGTCTGTCACAAAATACATTAAAGGGAAAAGAAATAGAAGCTGTTAGAGGAAAAGACCAAAGAGACTTTTGAGATCTCACCAAAAATATAATGCAGAAGTAGTAGGTCTCAATGGAACAGTTGGAAGTGGGAAAAAAAAAAAAAACGCTCTTAATAGCACCATTTCAAACTTAAAGGAGGAGCTGAAGACCAGTTAGAAGTGTTGTGAGAAGAAGAAGCAGTTGGAGAGTGGAAGGAATTGTGTGCTCCTGGAAGAACACTTGCAGCATAATGAGGACTTTGACATGAAGATTGGGATCATGAAAGCTAGCTTCAAAGAAAAGGAGGAGGATAAAAGGGAAGAGGATTCCAAGTTCCAGACTGAGGTCAGAGTACTAAATAGGAGTTAAAGAAAATAGAGATCCCAGAGGTTCAGAGAAACAACTGAGATTATCAGGTTGCTCGGGAGACCACTCTAAACACAGTGGAGTGTCTACAGCTACTAATCATTACAATTGAAAGAAGGAGGAAAAATAGTGATATCAAGTGTGCAAGTGTGGTCACTAAATTTCTGTAAAATGGTTATAGGCTCAAGCCTTCTGTCTGTTTATATCTGGTTATCAAGCACCCTGGTAAATTTTCCCAGGCCAATGCCTAAGACAGATGGTCCTCAGCCTTACAAGCATATGTATTGTACATAGAAATTTCCCAACAGGTAAATGCTGAAAAGTTTGAACTCATGGAGAGAGTGATTATGCAAGTTACATCACATGGTTAATTTGAGGAAGTGGATTCATAGAGGTAAATCTGAAATATGGGTATCAGTATGATAATGTGATGTCAAGATGCTATGAATTCATTATAGTTTGGTGATATCACTGTAAGCTGATAGTTTCATAATGACAATGTGATGTCACACTGGTGATGACACAAAGTGTATGTGATGTTGAAAGGCATGTCTGATATAAATTGTCCTAGGATCACATCAGGATATGGAACACAAAGTGACTGTGATGTCACAAAGGCTCTGACTTGTGTCGAAGAGTTAAAACTAGGTTTGGGATATCACAACTTGATAGTGATATCACAATGGCAATGTGATGTCACAGTGGGTTTGTAATGTCACAGTAGTAATGAGGTCACGATGTGAGAGTGATGTCACCATGAGTTTGGAATATGATCATCTCATGTCTGATATCATTTGAGAATCTTTCACAGTGAGGATACTAGTTCATAGAAAGAGTTTGATGTCCAAGAACTATGGATTTTGTAAAATGTTATGAAGTCAAAATATAATTGTGAAAATACATTAGGACAATAATGTCCTAATGGAAATGTGATGTCACAATATCATGTCATAGAAATATTTTGATGACAGCATGTGTTTCTAACACATTTATAAGATTATCTCTTTGTTGCTTTGTATGTCCCTCCCCCACAGTATAACCCCTGCTTTCACTATATTTGATGTCAGTATAACTTGTGGAGGAGATGGGGAAAAACCAGTTGTTTAAGGATACAGGTGGACCTGTTGCAACAATGAGAAGTACAAGTTGTCATGTCCAAAACGAGCTTTACAATGTGAGTGCGGGGGAGGGGGGAAGGGGGAGGAAAGGGGGAAGGAGAAGGATTGGGATTAGGGGGGGAGGGGGGAGGCTGGGAAGGGATGTGAAGGGTAAACAAAGGAGGAGGCTGCAATGCTTGGTAAGAAATGTACGCATTATCCTGCCCATGTAACTGTAACTCCTCTGTACAGTATGTTCACAAATAAAATTAAATTAAATTAAAAAAAAAGAAATATTTTGATGACATAATTGGTGATTCCTAATGGTGATACTGTCACAGTAATTTTGAGAGATCACAATGAGTTGGTGATGTCACTATGGCATGATGTATATCAATTATCCTTAACTCTAAATGAGTAAATGTGTTCAAAAAGGGATGGTTATGTCCCAAAGGCATGTGTTGTCACAAATGGGAGGAAGTCCTAACAGGTTTGTGATGTAACAATGTAACAAAATCTCATAATGTCTGGCAGTGTGATATCATAGTGGTCAAAATGTCACTGTGGATTTCTCCTTTCACATCATACCTACCATATGACAAGGTCAAAAACAGATCATGTGTTCAAAAATGGCATAAGAAATCACAATGGCACCATGTCACATAAGTTGAGGACAGGGCAAGTTTGTGATATCACAGTGATATCATAATGGCAAAATGATGTCACAAAGCATTGTAATTTCACAATGGTTATGAAATCGTAATGGGTTTCTCATTTCAACACACATGACACATTTGAAATGCAATGAACTCACAGAATAGAATTTCCTAATGTATGATGAAATTTTAGTTCAGTGATGTAACAATGAGTAGTAAAAATGAGGTGTAAAAATGACAATATGATCTCAAAATGGTGTTGTCACATAGGAATGGTGAGCTTACAATGGAATGTATAATCTCATTTCAATAGTTTATATTTAGACTAAGGATATGCAAAGAGACTCTGATGTCACAAAGAATATTTGTGTATTTACAGGTGCTAAAAGGTCACAATAGTTTTAGGATATCGCAATGGGATCATGATATCATAACAGCAATGTGATATCACAATGGGTTTGTGATGACACAAATAACTTTGAAATATCACAATTCCTTGTCCAAATTCAATTGCTATGAGGATACAAGTTAACAGAAGGACCTTGAAGTCCAATGGCGAATTTTCTAAAAGATTATAAGGTCAAAATTTATGAAATCACAAAGGGACAGTGACATCATGATGGCAAGTTGTCAACATATCATTTTATAATAATGTTTTTATATCACAATGAGTTGGTAATATCCTAATGTTGATGCAGTTACAAGAGGTTTGTGATGTAACAATATGTCGATGTCACAATTGCATTCTGGATCTCAATTTTCATTTTCACAATTAGTATATGGGTTCAAAAATGAACCCTGATGTCTCTAAAGACATGTTTTGTTACAAATGTGATGAAGTCCTAACAAGTGTGTGATGCACTAGGTGGCACAGTGATGATGTCTGACAGTGTGGAGTCACAGTGGGCATGATGTTACAGTAGATTTCTGAAATCACATATCATAGCAGGAATATTATGAGGCTGAAAACAGATTATGAGCTCACAAAGGCCTAAGATATCATAATGGAAACATTTCAACAAAAATATTGGGACAGGAGAGGTTTATGACATCACAGTGTGTTAGTGATATCACAATGGCTTGTAATATCACAAAGAGATTTTGATGTCCCAATGGTTAAGAGATCACAATTGGTTTCTATTATCAACCAATATTCATTACATTTAAAACAGAATGAAATTACTAAATAGGTATTCACTATTAATCTATGATCTCACAATGACAACTAGATGTCATAAGGGTATGATCTCATTACAGTTTGTCGATGTCACAATGAGTTGATGACATAATAATGACAATGCAATTTGGCACTGATAATGATGTCACAAAAGTTTTGTGATATTACAATGGCATGTCCTTTGTTCACCATGAATATATGGGTAAAAAAATTTACTAAGATATCACAAAGAACGTGTGTTTTTTTCAAAGTTCCTAGGAGGTCATATAAAGTTTGGAGTTTCACAATTTAGTCGTGGTGTCACAAAGGCAATGTGATTTCAAAATCGTTTATGAGGTCAGTTTTGGTGAGGTGTTAATGGGTTAGTCACAACTATTGATATTACAAACTTTTTATGACAAGTTTGTAATATCACAATGACATGTCCAAATTCAATACCTTCTAGTTCAAATCGAGGCCACCATGATAACCCAGGGCGTATCTAAATTCTGCAGAAACTGAAAATAATTATGGCCCTTTGCTCTAGCTGTCTGGAGGGGGTAAGATATGTTGCTACAGGCAGATGGGCATTCTGCTGGAGGGGGTGGGATATCAAGCTCCACATGTTTATCAATGAAGTAGTGATTGGGCAGTGGGCACTTTGGGAAGTGACCATTGAAATATCTTAGAAATGAGACTGGTTGGTGTTGGGTAGGGGTACAGACTATGTGTTCTGAGCAACTGAATAGGAATAAATGCGGGGAAATACCTGGAAGGAAGGACATGGGGAGTCAGCAGGAGGGGAAAGACCTAGGAGGAGAAGAATTGAAGGAAAACCGTAGGGCAAAATTGTCAACTGGGCAATCCTGTGGAATGTGGAAAGTCCTAAAAAGAAGATAGGAAAAAGGGACAGACCTTGGAAGGAAGGACAAGTCAGTAGAGTGGGAGGGACTCAGATAAAAGTAAAAGGCCTAGCCTTTTGAAGTATGCAGATTTGGAGATCATAATTGTGGGGGGTGGTGATTTGCAGACCAGTAAACAAAGGGTGGGGCTGCCCATTGGAGGTCAGAGATTTATTGGTCAAGGCTGCTTTTTTCTCTGCTTATCCAGCACACAATCAGACATTCTCAGGCCCTTTTTGTGTAAATAAATTTATTTATTCTCTTAAATGTGCCTCTATACACTGTTTTGTGCTTTAGAGGTTATAATTTTTGGAGGCTCCAGTGTGATGGCTATAGGCCTGGACTCAAGGAAACCCCTCTAAGTTAAGTTTCTCAGGCCTCAGAACTGAAAGTCTCCCTTGAGTGTTTGTTTACCAAAGATCAACAAAGTTGAGAGACTTATTTACAAATTCTGTAGTGTTGAGTCTTGGTAAGCATGATAGCCTGTTTTGCAGACCTTTTCTGGAGGTCATTTGTGGCTTCCTTGAGATGCCATCTGGGACCTCGTTGAGAGGTCATTTGGGCTTCCTTGAGAAGCTATCAAGGCCTCCTAGAGAATTTATCTGTTATATTATCTCTGACCTCCTCTGGAGTTCATCTGGTGCTTCCTTGAAAAACCATCACCGTGATAGCTTTGGTCTTTTGTCAGCTCATAATCAGATTATCTGTTTTATGCCTTATAATGTTTCAGTTATAACATTGCTTGTGATACTGATATTGGAAATGTCATTGTGATATTACAAACTCATGGAGACATCACTAACCCAATGTGAGCTCACCGTCATTCACCAACCCACTGTGAAATCTCACTGACATTGTGACATCATGATCACATTGTGACACACCAAACTTATTTTGACCTCCTAGCTCTTTTGAAAAAACACATGGTCTTTGTGTCTTCATGGTCTGTGTATCCATATCTTCATTATGACTGGACTTAAAATAACATTTTTAAAGGTATCATCACAAACCCTTTGTGACATCATCTTCAGAGTGACATCAAATTGTTAATATGCTATCAAGAGGTCATTGTGACATCACTGAACTATTGTGACAGCCTTATCACATCACATTTTTGTTGGGATGTGATAGGCACATTGTGAATGCATATTCTGTGATTTCATTCCATATCACATTTCCATGTGGGTTGATAGCAGAAACTCATTGTGTCTCCATAATCATTGTCACATCACAATTTCTTTTGATGTCCCCATTGCATCAGCACTGTAACATTTCAAACATGTAGTGAAATCATATTGCCATTGTTCTTTCACAATCACATTGTGATATTGCAAACCTACTATGAACTGTTAGGTTCTTTGAAAAAACACATTGCCTTTGTGACATCACAATCCCTGTCTTTATCATTATCCTCTTTGTGATCTAATGATAATTGAGATGTCATGTCATGCCATGGTAACATCACAATGCATTTGTGTCATCATCACCAGTATAATCTCACATTTTTTATGACAAAATCAGCTCATTGGGACATCAAAAACTACAGTGACATCGTTGAATTCTCACATCACAGAGTCATCATGATGCCATCGACACATAGGGCATGCCAATTCTGTGATTTCATTCTGTTTCATATGTCGCAAGTGTTTTGATATCAGAAATGCAGTGTAACATCACAAAAATTGAGATATCACAGTGAAAATATGTTACAACTAACACACTGTGACATCACAAATCTCTCTCCTCATAACTTTTATGGTATACTGCCTATGTGATATCAGAAATCCACTGAGATGTCATGACCACACTCACATTACACTGCCAGATTTCATGACCATTGTATCACATGGTGACAACACAAACCTCATAGGACTTCATCATAGTTGTGACAATATATGTATTTTAAGACATCATGGTCCCTATGTGAATTCATATACTTATTGATACTGCAAATACATTGTGACTTCACAGATATTGTCACTGCATCATCACTGTTGTATGACAAACCCATTGTGAAATCATATTGCCATTGTTATATCAGAAGCACATTGTGACATCCTAAACCTGGTATGAACACTTAGAGACACAATATCTCCTCAAAAAGATCTATGTGATTTTTAAAAATTAAATTGCTTTCAAGTTTTTTTTATCATTTTTATTGAACTTTTGAATTCTTTTTAGTTTATTTCCTATTGGTACTTTTGTTTTTTGGTTTTACATAATTGCTGTTCTATTCATTCCCAAGTAAACACACATCTTATGTAAGACCATTTCCTTCATTGGGTATGCATACTTAATTCAGATATCAATTACTCAATTCACAAACCCTCAGCCATGACTCCTTTAACTGTAGTATTATTTCCATATACTTATATAATTTTTTTCATGTTCCAATGTCGTTATTTTTTATTAATAAGATTTTCTTAATCGTGAAAATACAGAGTGGTTACAGTTACATGAACAAGGTAAGGAGTCATATGTTTTCCTTTCTTGCTATAGTTTAACAATTTATATAATTTTTGTTTCACTTTTAAATTTTTTATGTTTTTATTTCGTTTGTTTGTATCTCTCTTCTTCCTTTCAATCCTTTGCCTCTCTCTGCATATATCTTGGTCCCTCTCTCCCATTCCATCTCCACATTCGTCTAATTTTATTTTCTTCACATAATTCTCCCTAAAACTATTAATTTCTGGTCTGCTGACTCCTTCTTTGATTTTCTTAGTCCCTAGTTATTTGTTGTTGAACTAGATGTATCTACTAAACATGAATATACATGTATTCATTTTGACTGTTGCAAAAAGTCTGTGCCACTAGAGAACTCTGATTGACGATTGCCATAATATAGTGTCCTTGAACGGTATTGGTTTTGCTTTAATACCCGAAGCAGAAGAAAAAGTGGAGAAACACAAGAAAATTGGCAACTCCAGGTATCTCAACTCCCACTCATGATAATCAGGCAATAGAGCAGTTAATAATCCAAGGGGCCTTCCATAAATGGTCTACAACACTGATAAAAACTAATAAAAATGCTAAATAAAAAGATTGAACACCTGCAAAAGACTCTGTGTAAAGGTAATAGGAAAAGGCGTGAATGTGATAGGAAAATTCATGAGCATGATGAGGCTAATCAAAGTTTAATTGAGGAATTGTTCAGGTGGGATGGGAATAGATACAAATTAATATAGCATTCATGGAGTCAACAATCAGAAATCTGGAAGAATCCGAGGCCAGAAAAGGTATGCTGAATGAAACCCAGCACATGGAAAGAGAGTCCAATGAAAGTATAACCCATCCTTGCATTCACGTGAGATATGCATGGTAATTGTCAGACATATTTGCAGATCATCAACAATCCATGCAATATAAGCATTTTTATAAAAGCTCAAGCAATACTTCTATCAGAAAATACACATTGATAGTGCTATTGACTATAGTATTTCACCAATTCTGAAATTAGTAAACAGATAATTCCATTGACAACTCTCAGAAATCCACATAGAACATCAAATTGCAATCATTTTGAGGAGAGAAATTTAAAAGGTATTTGAATAGATGCACATTCTGCATATTCTGATTTCATATAAAGGCTTGCTCTGTCATGTCTTTCTTGATCCACCAAGATTCCTTAATTTCATGGAACAGTAAAGTGAGATGGAACAAGATAGTTAACTGTCAATCATGAGAGGGCCAAGAATAGAACTTAGGTTTGTAGAACCAATAAAATCAAGTTTTTTACGTTGGGAGAGGTAGGCAAGTGTAAGAATCATGGGTTGAAAGAGGTGGCTTATTTTTTCAAGCAACTCTAAATTCTATTGCTTGTATAATAATGAAAGGGCTATGTTTCATAAAACCCTATACATCTCAATCAGTGTAGATTTTAAGTCTTGGCAGCCAGCTCCCATGAATGTCAGAGATAATTTGCTCAAATTATATGACTTTTTATGCAATGCTCTGGATATTCTTTTTCCTCCCTCATAAATAACACCTGTCATTTCCTGTTTGGATTCTTTTATTCACAGGTTAATTTTCTTGACCAGGAATCTGCAAATAGTAGTCTATGATCTTTATATCGTGCTTTGGTTTGGAGCTAAGAATGTTTTTCTACAGTTTTAAGTGATGGAAAAAATAGACAAATAACCGAAAGTACTAATTATTATAAACTATAGGGAATCTGTATCTTTTATTACATTTTACCATGCCTAGCTTTATCCTCTTTCAGGTTGTCTGTAGCTGCCTTAGCACCACAATGTTCAAGACTGAGGTGCAGGTAAGAGACTATGTGGCCTGCCATCCCTAGATTTTTTACAATCTGCATCCTCTATAAAAAGTTCATTGCCTCTGTTCTCTTCTGTTTTCACATTATGCAATTCCAGAATAACCACTTGAGGTAGGTTCTTGTCTCTATGTATATAATTACTTGAGTTTTCTCTTTGAACCTTCACCAACAGAAGTCCAGAATAGATCAAATCTGTGCTGAAACCTTTTTCACATAATTAAAAAAATTATGACTTTTGAAATAACTTCCCAATTTAGTAAAAATTCATTCACTTTCCTATTTAAAATATAGTAGCTACTTTGTAAGTAAAACATGCTTCCCTCAAAAATTATGCCCTTATATGGTATTGTTGAAAAATCTGTGTTGGTCTGGGAGCTGACTTGACCATCTCCTCTTCTAACTTTTCTCACCTATATTATTTTTTAACATGCTTCTTAGCATGGATAAACAATTAATTGGTTATTGCTGACACTTAATATAGACCACATTTGAAATTATTGGTAAGCTTGCTGCTGTTCCCTACCTGCCTAAAATAACTCAGGAAATTCCTCTAGCAATTTTTAGACACAAAGAGGGAAATTGTTTGATTGGAGAATACTGAATCAAGCTTTCAAAAACGTTGCTTGTTCTTAAATGGGGAAGCTTTATGTCTTAACTTTCCACTATTAATTTCATTAGTTCCAATACTGCCCAAATTGACAAAATTTGGGAATTGAAGGAATTAAACATAAGATATTAAAAATTATGTTGATTACAAAGTTGATATTTCCATTCATAAATTTACAAAAACAGCCCTTAATAGGTTAAAGACTTCTGGTTATCTAAAAGAAACAACATAATAAAAAATCCAGTATGGGAAATTATGCTATGACCTACTCAAGACATAAACCAAAAACAGGAATGGACATGTTTTAGATATAAGAGAGGATATTATTTATGTCAACGTACCTCTTTATTGTAAATCCAGGTTGTACCAGAGTTTGAGTGTTCCTGAAAATGAAATTAATCACAAATTAGTCTTGGATTTCAGAGGCTTTACAGTTATTAAGAAATCCCATAAACTGATTATTGTTTTGAATTTGTTATGGATCAAAAGGGTATGGATAAAGATAGAGACACAGAGAAAGACAGAGATAAAAGGGAGATAATCGAGGAAAAATTGACACAGACGATAGTGAAAAAAGAATTGAGAAGGAGAGTTAGAGAGAGTCTACTTAATTGGGGAAAATTAGAAATTTGTTCAATTCAAATTTAGGATTACTATTGAAAGATAATAATCTATGTTTACTCTGACAATTTTATAAAGCTAACAATATACTGCTTTTGGAAATCCAAACCCTCCAGATTCTATAACAAACCTGCTACGACCAGCGAAAACTATGAGCACCATTTTGCAGAAAACATAAATTGAAATCCAGACAATAGACTAATTTACACCAGCTGGTCAGTGGAGGGTTCACAATTTGAAGATTTAATTTCAGTATCCCTACTGTAAATCACCATAAGATGCTTCTTTGTCAACAAAGTAATCACACTCAGGCTTCAATTAATGTAATCTGTTTTTGTCATAAATAACTTTGTATTTTTAATGCATTTTGCAAATATACACCATGAAACTGTACATTTTAAAAACATTTTTCATAGCCAGCATGCTTTTTAGAAAATAATATGGAAGATGGTAAATGAGGGTGCCAATATTATAATGCATTTAGTATATCAACAATGTTTTATTATGAACTAAGGGATAGTATGTGATACATTGACATACTTAAACACTACTGTGATAAACACAGAAAAGATCTGTCTAATATGGCTTTTGTTTACCTCACGTAAAGTTACCAAAAAGCTTACTAAATATTACCACACGTAGTATAATTGAGGAGAAAGATGCAATATATTAATTCATTCTGAAGTGGAGAGAGTAGCTCTGGCCAGAGACATCTTGGCCACGTGGTGGATGGGAGGGTCTAGCTTCTCGTCTTCATGGTGAAGGAAGGAGAAGCCCCTACCTCCTACATGATGTGCAACCTTGAATTCCTGGAGGCAGAGGCTGGGACCTGAATGATAGTTACTAAACCTGTCAGGCACAGTTCCTGGAACTGGGAGTTTCCTGTGACTCTGCTCCTTGACCTGGACCAGCTCAGGTGCCTTTATGTCATTCCATGTGCTTCTGTGTTTGTGTCCTGTGGCCTGGTTCCTGGCTCCGTGCATTCTCTGGTCACCCTGGAGTCCCAAATCAGCTCCCAATTGGATCCTGAATTGGTTTGATGGTATTGTTGTTGTTCTTTTGTTCCTCTCCAGCCTTCAAGGCTTAGTGTTAAGTACATTTGCTTCCTGCTGGTCTTTGAGACATTAGTCCACCATTCAATCACTGGCCTTTTAATAAAGACTGAGATTTAACATCTCAAAATATGGCTTCTCAGTTTTCTCCCTGTATGAAAGTTCCTAAGAAGGAATAGGCATTCAGTCATTATATGTGATTCAGCAAATGAAAAATTAGGAAGCGCAGTCAATCTAAAGATGAAGGAAAGAAATCACTAGCTGGGATATCTTGCTTTGGAAATCAACACTGGCTAATTTAAACTCATGTCCGAAGGATTCTGGCACCAAACATCCTTAACATTTGAGTCAGTACTTAAAAGCATCTTCTGGTTAGTAAAGATGCATGAGGGAAAGTTTGAGATGCCAGAAAGGCATGTCACTTATTTTTACTTTTTCCTTACACTGAATGGGAATGTCAAGTCATGGTAAATGTATTATGTAAAATATCAAAATCACGAGTTTATATTAAAAATTGTCTTAGTTATGCTATTATTGAAAAGAAATAAGACAATGTAAAAAACATAAAACTTTAAGTATTTTAAAACTGTTTGATTGAGGCACCCCGCAGGCACTATAGTATAGCTTAGTTCAGGCCCTCTACCATGTTCTCCTTAGACACAAAAAAAGAAGGAAAAAGGAGAGAAAGAAAGAGAGAGGGGGAGAGAGATGAAGAAACGAAAATAGACAGGAAGGAGGGAGGGAGGGAGAGAAGACAAAAACAATGTATTTCTGTTGATTGTGTATTAAAAGGATATTATATAAAGAGTTCAGATGGAAATGTCTCTCAGAAAATGTATGTTGTTATTTGGAAATATTTTTCTACTTTCAATTTTTCTCCAGACTTCATGAATCATATTCTTCTGTCTTCCCTCAATCATTATTTGCTTTTACTCTTTGTGACAGGAAGTTTCCATCTTAACTCTAATACCTCCATTTCCTTCCTAGCAGCTTCCACTCATGTGTAGTCTTATTTTCCATGATAGCCTCCTGAACTATCAAGGCTGCATCTCTGAAAGGATGAATTTTAGTTTAGTTTGTTTGTTTCTTTCTTCTCAACTTAAATATTCCCCCACAATTCTCACACTTGTATCTACAACTTGCTGGAAGGCACATCTGTGTTATTTGTAACTGGTTCATCAATTCCTACCAAATTTACCTCTATGAAGTTTTCTCAGCTCAATCCCTGTGTCAAAGTAATTTAAAAATATCTGCGATTTTTATTGTTTAATCTTCATAGTACAGTTATTTACAGGAAAAGTATAGTCAGTAATCAAATAAATGCACATTAAAAATAAAATGACATCACAAAACCTGTATGATAATTACTTCACATATATAACAATGACCATGTTAAATGCAAGGAACAGACAAACTGTATGCTGACAGAAATGTCAAAGAGAAAACACAGTTCTGAAAACAGTTTGACGGGACCTAGAATATGAAGTATGCAAACACTGTATACCACAGGAATTGAGCACTTCAGGCTTTCTCTCATATAAATAAAATGTAACATTCAGCAAAAGTCCAAAACAGGTTTAAACAGGTTTATATAGCATTATTTCCTCTACACTAAGAAATGGAAATCAATTCAGGCTTTCTTCAGGTGAATGGGAAGTGAATTGTGCTACATTCCCTAATAACAGAACCAAAAAGCAACTCGAGTTGCCTTAAGGCATACAACTGAGAATAATCTATCATAGATTTGAAGACAATCCTAAAAACTTATTTACTGCATGACCTAGAAGTTGGAGAAAAGCTATTGGTTGCCAGGACGAAATAAGTTTTAGTTGGGACCAAGAAATGGGTTTAATTATAAAAGGGGAGCATGAGAGAGACTAATTTTTGGGAAAAATAAAGTTTCTGAAAATATAGAGTTGATACAAAATTATATAGGACTTAATATGTGCACAAAATAAAACAACTGAAGTCTGCATAGGTACTTGTGAAATATTAATGTCCTCCTTCTGATATCATGCTATAAACATTTAAAGACACTCGAAAAATATATTCAAGGGATTTCTCTATGCTCTTCTGCTAACATCAGAAAAATACAGAGTAACCTCAATAGAATTTAAGGATATCTAAAAAGCAGAAGTCAATATTGACTGTTTCATTGAAAAATAGTCTGGGTCCAAGCTTGAGATGAAATATGCCTTCCTAATTAGAAGGCAGAGATTTAGAAGACTGGGATCCAGGGCCAGTTCTGACAAAAAAATATAGTGAGAAACTATAACAACAGAGAAAGTTAGATTTTGTGTAATTTCCCTGTTATCTCACATTTGTGGAAGCCATAGTTAAGAAATTATTAAGAGAGGTTTGGCCAAAAAGTAAGACCACATCTGAAAAATAGTCTAAAGTAGTCAGAGCCTTAGCAACTGCAAGCACCAGTAATAACAAAGGAAAGAAAGAAAGAAGGAAACAGAAAAGGACAAGAAAGAATAGACAAGGCAAACTATTTCCTCTACGTTCTTGCAGTTTCATGTCATAGGGTACAAGAGTTGATATTATTTTGTTTACTGTTTGAGGATTCAGGCCTCTCTAATATGAAAGCATTTATTCCAAGTAAGTATTGTATTCATTCTTACAATTTATTAACTGATTATTTGGCTTTCTTTGGGATTGAACCCATGGCTTTGTATATATTAGATAATTCTATAACAAGCGCGAGTGCATCCCCTAACATGTCAAAACTTCCAAAAATCCTGAATGACAATACTTGCAGTAAATCTGGATAAATGGCATTACATCAAACCAAATCAATCAGTGTTTAGACTCTAAAGCCATGGAGAAAAAAAACCAGTTATTGTGTAGCACAGATTAACTAGGTAGCAAACCTACACATGAGAGCCTCGGCCAATGCTAAAACTTTACTCGCTTTTATAACTAGGATATTTTTAGTGGGTTTATATGAACATAAGAGTTTTCCGGCGGGGATTAGTAAGAAAATAACTGATGGTTAGACATAGATAACATGTGAAAAGATTTGAAGCACAAGAAAGGAGAGATTAAGGCAGGGGCTGAAGCTCGAAGCCTCGCTAGGTGCCAGCTAAGGAAGGTATAGTTACACAAGGGAAGGGCAGTAAATCAGGCCTGTTTATCAACAAAAGCACTGGTCTGAAACCTCAAAATAAGGACCACTGTCTATGTGGGCTGAACAGTCTCTAACATGATGTTTCATTTAAATTAAGAAGCACGATTTTAGATTTTTGCAGTATGGGATGGTGCATAGTCACAGGCAATCTCTGCTATGCCAGCTAATCCAATCTACTCATTCGTGTGTAACCTAATAGCCAGGTTTCAACACAAACTAGTACAATGAGATTGTACAAATGAAACTTTGACTTTTCCCTCCACTGAATGAAAATTCTGCGAAATAATTTATCTTCCATGTATTTACAAAATATTTCTCATGATCTTTTCTACTATTTTGGCTTGATTACTGATGTTCATAGTACTTTTCTTTGCTGGGGGCAGGGGAGTCCGATCCTGGGGCCTGAACGGGGCCTGTGCCAGGTCCCTCAGCTCTTTAGCTCAAGGCTAGAGCTCTACCCCTTTAACCACATCGCCACTTCTGGGTTTTTTCTTTCTGTTTATGTGCTGCTGAGAATTCGAATCCGCAGCCTCATTCATAAAGGCAAGTGCTCTACCACTGAGCCACATTTCTGGGGCTTAAACTCAGTGTTTCATGGTCTCCTTAGATTTTTTTGCTAATGAATGATGACACTCTATTCTTTGAGCCATATCCTCACATTCTTCTTCTTGCTTGATAATTGGAGATGTTTTCACATTTTTGTCTGTTTAGACTGACATTGAATCAAAATCTTCAGTTCTTATCCTCCTGAGTTACTAGGAGTCTACACAAGAGGCCACTAAAATCAAGCTTTGTGTTACTATTCTATAAATTATGTAGTAGAAGACTGTGGAATTATTTTTGTGTTAAGTATGTAATTTTCAAAAACAAGATTGAATCACCTCGTTATAATATAACTGTTATCAATTTTAAGTCTTAAACCAATTAATGTTTCACATTCCCACAGAAATATAATTGAAAAAAAAGGTATATTTGTTTTCTTAAAACAAGTATTGGACCATGAATTTCTTTCACATTACATTCATGATTTATACCTAAATTAACAGTCTTCAATGAATAAAATAAATATATTAATTATATACCATAATAAGCAAAGTGATTATAGTTAAGAATAGATATTTCAACACAGCCAAAAGACAAGTTTTTTGAGCAGTCTCCTAAAAATGTAATGTTACTTAAAGCAACTAATTGATATTATATAGTTTGATCCTTACACAACATATAAATGTATGGGCTACCACTAAATTCTTCATAACTATGTAAAAAATTATTATGTAGCTAGGGGCCATTGGCTAATGCTTGAACTTAGCTACTATAGAGGCTCAGATCTGGAAAGGCTCAGGCTGGAAAGTCCATGAGACTCTTTTCTCCAATGAACCACCAAAAAACTGGCAGTGGCTTAAGTGGTAGAGCACTAGCCTTGAGCTGAAAAGCTGAGGGAGAGCAACCAGAGGCAGATTTCAAGCCCCATGAATAAAATAATTAAAATTAAACCATTAAAAATAAACTAATATTTTGACATGAATGTTAAGATATATATTCTAAAAAAAATTAAATCCTCACTAGATATTAGTTTATATAAATGTAGAGATGTGTTTTCTGGTTTTAGTTGTCAGTGAATTGTGTAAATCATACAATTCTCACTCAATTCACATTTATTTGTTTATATGCTATAAGTATAATTGTTAAGTGATAGGCAGTGCTGTTTTAGGAATCTCCCTTGCCTTTCTAACATTAACACTTCTAAGCTAAAATCGATATACCCTCCAACCTTCTCAGGGTTTTCATTGACTGTAGTCACTCATCTCATTGGAGTAGGAAAGTATAAGCCAAAATCATTGTTTGGAACAACTGTCACATTTTACATGCTTTTCACTTCATTTAACATCTAAAATATTGAAGTCATCTTAACTATGCCAGTAATAGCAAAATGTCTTCTGAGCCTTTCAATCTCTTAAGAGATGAAACTCTTTAGTTATACATGTATTTTTTTTTAATCTTCCCTAACATCCTATTTCTTAGGATAATCTTTTTATTTAACCAGTTCCTGATTAGAAGACTGTAACAAAGGCAATACTGAAAATAGCCAAGGCAACCTGTTGCAACAATGAGAAGTACAAGGTCATGTCGAAAATGAGCTTTACAACGTCGGTGTGGGGGGGAAAGGGGGTATGATTGGGTGGGGGGGAGGGGGGAAGCTGGGAAGGGATGTGAAGGGCAAACAAAGGAGGAGGCTACAATGCTTGATACAGGTACGCATTATCCTGCGCATGTAATTGTAACCCCTCTGTACAGTATGTTCACAAAAAAATTAAATTAAATTAAAAAAAAGAAAATAGCCAAGGCAATATGTGAAACCAATTAAAAAGCAAACACAGACACACCTGATTTCACTGACAATATAAGATAAAATAGGACTTTTTTGTTATCATTTAAAGAACAACAAATGAACTTTAATTAGCAGTGAAGAAGTGAAAAGCAAACGTTTGAAGACAGCATTTCTTTGAAAATTTTAATATAGGCATAATACATTTATCTTGTTTTTCTATGTAGTTGCCAACATAATAGAGAGCAACACCCAAAGGGAGGAAAGCACCTAAATCACAGCAGTAAAATCTTGTCTATAAAATAAATGTGAGGGTGTGACTCTATTAAAGATCAGGCTTACAAAGAGGAAAAGTGTATTTGCTTTAATTTAAACAACACAATATAAAATCATTTATTAATGTTTTACATATCTTGACTAGGATTTCTCCTGTTGGAGAAGAGGAACGATACGAAAAAGTTAAGTATTTTTTTTTTTTTACTGTTTCCCAAGATCATTCTTATTTATCAGCTATAGCAACAGAATTAGTCTTGATGACTCTTAGTATCATGCTTGTTTACATCTAGAAACATTATTTGTTGCTGGGGTACAGGGTGCAAACACTTGCATATTAATAAAGAGTCATTTCCTTAGGAAGGACAGTTGTTATGTTAAGAAACCTAAAAAATAAAAGACAGCATACTGGAAACTATTTTCTAGCAATATCAGTCTGTAGGTGTAGATTTTGTTTCCCATTGTTTCAGGGTCCAAATTTTTGTTATCTTCCTTTTCTCCATCTGGTGAACCTATAATATCAAATAACATCTTGGAATTGATGTATCTTCTCTGGATTCGCTCATTTCTGTTGGAAGGGCCGGAAGGATAAAAAATGAATTTGTGTTGGTTTTACCTTTTTTTTTTTTTTAATTTTAGGAACTGTCACTCAAGATGACAGATAATATCAGGAGACAGATTTCATTTACATATTCCTACCCTAGTCTTTGGTACTTAGTGATCCCCAAATGTGAAAATAAAGATAGGGAGCTACTTATTTAGATATTCTTTAGAATTTCAAAACTTCATTAATGCAAAGCCCTTAGTATGTACATCATAAATGGGTACAAAACAGGTGGCAATTTTTACTTATTCTCAGAAACTAGTATATGTGGTGTCCCTGTAGTTGCATCAGGAAAACTGTGTACTTGAGTTTAGTTTACTAAACCAAGACTGCTGTAACAAATTTCTTCAAGTTTAATGGATTGCATTATCCATATTTATAATTTTACAGTTCTAAAGGACAGATATCTAAAAGAAGTCTCACTAGATTAAAAACTAGCCACAAACAGAGCTGAAATATTTTCAGATGATTCTAGGGGAAAAGGCATTTACTTTTTTTTTTAAATTTGAGAATACCATACAGAGGAGTTACAATTACATGGGCAAAATAACGAGTAGATTTTTTATCAAGCATTGTTGAATCCTCTTGGTTTCCCCTTCCCATCCCTTCCCACACTCTCCCTACGTCCCCACACTCAGTCCTTACGCGAACACCAAAGTTGTAGTTGATGTTGGTATAATTTGTGGAGGGGAAGGGCAAAAATAAATCATTTAACTAGGGATACAGGTGGACCGATTGCAACAATGACATATACAAGTTGTAATGTCAAAAAACGAATTTTACAAGGCGTTTATATTCTGTTCCACTTTCCAGAAATTTCACAATATGGTTGTCTTTTCCTTTATTTTCGATTTCACAATCTGGTTGTTGTCTTTTCCTTTATTTTCAAATGTACCATCTTTACATCTTTCTGATTGTTAGGCCCCAATCATTGCCCTTTCCAACTAAATCTGGGACATTTAAGTACTCATTTGAGTAGAGTTCCTCCATGTGATAATTATTCAAATTTGCATTCCTTGGGTAAGGAAAGCTGATTATTTTACTGATATCCCAAATTTACATTTGAGGGATTACATATTTGGGGACCTTAGATGTTTTGGGAATGTATTTTTCTGCCTACCACAATGAATGTGTAGCATTCTTTCTACTATGTCCTGTTATATTTTCATTAGATTTGAACAACGTATTTCTTCAATGAAGTCCAACTAAAAAAAATTAAAATTACTCCCTGAAAATAATACTGATTAAAACATTGTCACCTCCTAGAAACTTTAAATCCCAGAGAGCAGCTCCTGAAACAATTCTGGCACTGTCACTTTTTATACACTCTATTTAAAAATTTTCTCTTTTCAAGAGCATTCGATTGCTCTTTTTGGTAATATGGTTTATATTTATTTGACTGCAATTTTAAAGAATGCATCACTCAATACTTGTTCTCTTTTTCTACCTTTCTTGTGCCTAATCTATTTCTGAAAGAAACATAATTATTTGAATTATTTGAACTGCTTATTGAAGTTGAATCAGTATGGAGACGAAAAGAAAAAATATGTCTCTTTGTGTATGTCACGTTCAAAATGTACCTACAAGCTATTTATCTTAAAATCATGTATTTTTCATTATGTTTAGATTCTGATAAAATTTAGCCTCTCAACACACAATTTTATTGCAAAATTATTTCAGATCTCTCAAAAGCAAACAAAAATTTCCTATTTATTCCTTTTAAAAGCTTAGCCAAAGCAAATGGCTTATTAGATATTTAGAGTCATGTTCAGACACTATGGTGGAAACCAGAGAAGGAAAAAATATCATGTTTTTATTCTTCTATGAGCCACTGTGATTTATTTAAGCAATTTCTGAAAGAATGAAATTCTTGCATGGATGCCTTTTGCTTAATATCCAGAATGTGTCTTTCATCCTTCATTAATAGGAGATTTTGGAGAAAGGATGAAAATTCATATTAGAAAAAGGAGAAGGTGAATATGAAGGAGAAATGTAAGCATTTTGTTTCTCCATATCTCAATCACAATGTCTGGATAATGATTGTGGATATTAGATATCATGCTCAAGAGTGATTAAACTCATCTATAGAAAATGTAACCCCACATGCAAGTGATCACATGGAGAATGCTTATTGATAGAAAAAATATAATAGCATCAAGCAGGAAATTTTATCTATTTGTTTACTACTTGTTTAGAATTTGTTAAATTCTGGTGTTCTATAGTCAATTCTTATAAAGGTATACAAGGATGGTGAGAAACTAACATCTTACTATTATGTTCTAATATTAGCTTAGTTTTTGCTGTGTTATATGAGGCTGCATTTGAGTTTTGCCTTTACTTCACATGCTTTAGTCTTCTAGAATATAATTTGAAGGAAGACTCCCTCTGGAAATATGCTACTTTTATTTTATTTTTTTTTAATTTGGGTCTAGATCGTGGGCCTGAACTCTGAGCCTGGGCTCTGCCCCTCAGCTCTTCAGCTCAAACTAGCACTCTACCACTTGAGCCACAAAATATGCTACTTTTATAGATATGGAAATGCAATCATCTGTTAGGAACCGACAATGGAATAAAAATCTTCCTCTAGAAATAGTTTTTTAGCGCTTGCTTCTGGTTCAATTTTGTAAGCTGAATTATGTCACATGACCTATCTTGACATTCCAGATTAGAGGGAAATTTCACTAACAGGTAGCTGATGTAGGGGCGGGGAAGGTGGCTCAATGGTAGAGTGCTTGCCTTGCATGCTGAGGCTCTGGGTTCAATTCTTCAGCACCACATAAGCAAATAGAAAAAAGCCGGAAGTGGCGCTGTGGCTCAAGTGGTAAAGCACTAGCCTTGAGCTGAAGAGCTGAGGGATAGCGCCCAGGCCCAGAGTTTAGGCCCAACGACCGGACCCCCACTCCCCCAAAAAACGAGAAAGGAAGGTGATGTAGGTCATACAGTTATTTGCAAAGATATGTTACACTTGAGAAAAAGAGAATAAAGAAGAGTATTATAATACAATCAACAATACTTTCCATCACATGTCTCTGCAGGAACGAAGCTATTATAACCTTTGTTTATAAAACTATTAGAATTTCAAATCATGTTTTCATGCCTTGGATGTTACAGGAATTAGAGAATATTGTGATACTAAGTTCATAAAATCTCAAAGAAAACTGGAGCAATCTTTTCAATACTAGGAGAAGAACTTTATATTTAGTAATGTAGTATCTTTTCTTTTTATATAAATATATTTTGTTAAATATATGTGACTATCCACAAGAATAAATTTCTATATTTATCTGCGTCTTGTGCAGAGAGCATAGTCATTTAAATAAAAATGGGAGTTAATCAGTAGCACTTTTTAAAATGGGAAATAAGTGGAGAGCAAGCTAATACACATATTTTTCCCCTATCGCCTTCCACCTCCTCCTCCTTCCTTCCTAGATAGCACCCCCAACCAAAAAAAAAAAAAAAAAAAAAAGGCATAGGTATTTGGCTCTTGACTTTGAAAGTGGAAGCAGACTGGATGTTGGAGCTGACTGTTTATGCTGTTTTACATAAAAATGCTACATGCAACTGTTCTATGAGTCCTGCAGGTCTTAACTGTACTTTCTTAGTGATCTGACATGAATGTCAGCCTTACTGGAGTTAGTATAGTTTTCTACTTCCTTTTCAGCACCTGGCCAAAAATTGTGATACCGTGTAATGGAATGAAAATGTAATACCATCTTAAGAAAGTCATTTAGGGCTCTGGAAATGTGGCTTCATAGTACAGTGATTGCCTAGCATGCAGGGAACCCGGAATTCAATTCCTCAGTACCTCATAAACAGAAAAAGAAACACTGGGAGTGGTGCTATGGCTCAAGTGGTAGATTGCTAGCCTTGATGGGGGAAAAGCCTTGAATTCAAACCCCAGAACTGGCAGAAAAAGATCATTTAATTAGTAAAAGCAAAATAAAGAACCATACTTGGAATATATAATTGCTCCATCCATACTGATACCTGACAAGAGTCCCTAATTCATGTGCTTACCTATATTAGGAAACTGTGTTAAAAAAAAAAAAAAGTATTGTTCATTAGGTCATGGCAATTAATGCCAGGAATGTGCTTAGATAACAGGTGAAGATTAATCCTAGATATCCAAAGATTCCAGGTTTTTTTCTGGTCACATGTAATTACAATGAAAAGGTTAACCGCAGTGAGATTTAGAAAACTTTTTGGTCAGGCACAGCACCAAAAACACAGAAGGTAGTTAATAGTTATGATAAAAGAGAAGGAATAATTACAGATGGAAGGAATAAATGATAGTAAGTAAGGTATACCAGATACTGTTCTATGGAGCCATTTTTGGATATTGAAGAATTAGTCTTAATTAGGCTTATTCCTCATTGCATTTAGCATTCTAAATCTCTTACTCTAGTTCTTAACCTCTGTTTACCAAGTTATATCTCCTTCTATGCTGATCTTTCATACCCGATCTCTTTTGCTTTCTAAAAATCTGCCTTTCTCTATTTGTCTATGAATATTTTCTGATATAAAGTCCACTTATCTAGTAAGCAGACGATGATAATGTAAGGGTCCCATAGCTAATCAGGCATTAAGTTAACACCGAAAATGAGGACATATTTATTGCTATTTAAATTATTCTGAATAGATGCAATGTCATTATTTCATTCAAAATTCCATGATTTGTCTACATAGTGTCATTAAGTGCACACAAATGCAAATATGAGCTGGGTGCCAGTGACTCATGTCTATAATCCTAGCTAATCAGGAGGCTGAGACCAGAGGATTGAGGATGAAAGTGCCCCTAGGAAGGAAATTACATGAGAATCTTATCTTCAATTTAGTAAGCAGCAGAAAACTGGAAGCAGTGAGGTACATGAAGTGATAGAGCAATCATCTTGAGCTGAAGATTTGAGGGATAATGCTCAGGACCAGAGTTCAAGCCCGAAGACCAAAAATTTAAAAAAGAAAATATGACTTGGGTATCCCCAAAAGAAAGTATGATGTCAATAGTAATCTTCCCAAGTGGAAAAATATAATTTATTGCACCGGCTTTTGCTGAGTTAAAGCTATGGCTTCTTTGCTGGACATATTCTCTCTAAAAAATTTTCAAATATTAGCTTTATAATAAAATTCTAATATTTCTCAGTTCAAAGCAGAATTCTTGATACAATTGGTGTCATTTGTCTTAGTTATTATCTCATTTCACAGCCAACCCAGGATGGAAAGTCTGTCAAACTCATACTTGTAATTAAAACCAAAAAAACATAAGTGGAGTTGTGGTTCAAGAAGAAGAGTACTAGCTTTGGGGGCAGGTGGACAGAGAAGTCAACTCTGCCAGGACAGGGTCCAGATTCTGAGTTTAAGCCCCAGAACCTGCACAAACTAAACAATCATACAAAATGAAAAACAAAAAACCCACCAGATATATCTTTGTGATCCTTCTTAAAGCAGCACTAGTCTGAGAAGAGTCTCATTTTGCTAATTATATTCACTGGATCCAGCTTTTTTGGAATCCTTGCTGCTATGGAGAACCCAGGGCCAGAATATAGGAATTAATAACTTATTCCTGCCACAAAAGAATCAATTCAGGAGAGAAATATCCACCCAAAAGCACTTTTAAACCTCCATGTATTTGTTTCTCTGCAGTAGAACACTTTCAAAATGAAGTTATTTCCTTTTTTTTCGACGTTGTCCTTCAAATTGCATAAAGTTTCCTTTTGTAATACTCTCAACTAGAAGTTTACAGACAAGTTTTATATGAGTAATGAACATACTCGAACAAGTCAGGAACAAAGTTTCCTTTAAGCCTTCGATTCTTTTCTTGTACAGTAAAAAGGAGAGCACAAATTACCTTGAACTTTGTCATCCTCTGTGTTCAATTCCTCTCCTTGATCAGTTTCCACTTCCAGTAAGAATTCCTCCCAGTTACTTCCAATAAAAATCAATGGTGCTGCTCTTTTAAAGGTGTTAATATACAATGAATGTTTTCTTGCTTCACTGAGATAGCACAAGGATATCGTTGGACATGAGATAACATGTGTTTCAGAGACAACTTAGTAAGGAGAAAATATGAAATTTAAATGGCTTATAAAAACATTAACCAGGAGTACATTGAGTTCAAATTTTGTAAGTGCTCCGTAAATTAAGGCAATTTTAAGTAGAAAAAAGATTCTCAGAAAATTGTGTGTGTGTGTGTGTGTGTGTGTGTGTGTTGTGCATTATTTCCCAAGTATACATGAGTTAACAGTAGGGGAACAAGAGGAATAAAAGAAAAAGAAGTACTCTCTTAAAATATAAGGTTTAATACACTATAGAAGGCTCTATAAATAAGACAACATTGAAACTGTAAAGCCAAGGCCAGTATGTTTATGTACGGGAGTGATATTAAGAAAGCATTACTAAGAGGAGCATAAAGGATGAAGCCACCCTCTTTCATCTCCTAGCTCTAAATCATGGTTGCTAATCACACAAATTGGTAAAAAGTAGGAAGGAAGAATAATTCTGGTTCCAAAGCAAGTCAGATATAAGAGCATGGACTTAACTGCAAAAAAAGGCCATATTGAGAAATCAGGGATTATACAAGCAAGAGTTGGTGGCAAAGATCTTTTTTCGTTTCCTTTTCTTCTCATTCCTTTTCTTTTCTTTTGTTAGTTCTGGGGCATGAAGTCTGGGCTTAGATGTTGTCCCTCAGCTCTGCAGCTCAAGGCCAAAGTCCTACCATTTGAGCCACAGTGCCACATCCAGGTTTCTTGTGATTAATTGGAGATAACAGTCTAATGGAACTAGCCACTGGTGGCTCATGCCTTTAATCCTAGCTACTTAGGATGCTGAGAAGTGAGGATCTCGGTCCAAAGCCTGCCCAGGAAGGAAAGTCTGTGAAACTCTTATCTCCACTAAACTACTTAGAAATACAGAAGTAGCACTGAGGGTTAAGTGGTAGAGTGACGCCTCAAGCTGAAGAGCTGAGGGGCAGTGACCAAGGCCAGAGTTCAAGCCCCAGGACTGACAAAGGGAAAACAAAAACAAAAATTAAAAACAAAAAAAATATAAAAACAAAAACAAGTCTCAAGGATTTTTCTCTCCAAGATGGCTTTGAACTCCAATTCTCAAAACTCAGTCTTTTGCGTAGATAGGGTTACAAGTATGAACCACTGACACCCGGTTTAAGATTTCATTTTGAACAGTGTACACTCAGGATATGTAATGTGTATGAACATCTTTATTTATATGAATTCTGGGGTTTAAAATTAGGGGCTACACCTTACCCTTCACGTTCACAGTTTAAAAATTGACACTCCTGCAATAATTAAACCTAAGTATGTAAAGAGGGATGGGAAATGCAGTTTGCAGGCAGTGTTGGCAGAACAGTCTTTGAGACACTACCTATAATTAATTAGTCAAAAGCTGCTTTGGAAGAATGGCTCAAGTGATGGAATACTATTCATGAGCAAGATTGCTTAATAAGAGCTTGAGGCTTTTGCTTACATGCATACAAACCTACACATACACACAGAGGGACCTTATATGTGCAAACATACAGACACAAATGATAACTCAGAATGTGTACAAATGTTAGAAAACAGTAGAAAATATGTCCTGAGTAAGATTGGAATCAATTGATAATTTTTAATACTAGAAAGTCCTCATGTGAACTGTCCTCCAAAAAGTTTGAGAATATTACATAGCCAGGGAGCAGAGATAGTCAGAAATTTGTGTAATGGTTATTAAAATTATCAGATCCATGGAGGAATCAATCAGAGACCACTGCCAGTCCATCTGAAAATATTCATTTGCTGTGTCCAATGTTAGAATATCTTTGAAAATAATACATACAGCCTGAACAGTCATTCTAGTGGATAAGATCATAGGAGAAGTTCAGAATTGCAACTTTGTGTCTAGATTAAATAAATCAACAAACTATGGCAGGGCAATGTAATACAAGCCTGGAATTCTAGCAGTCAGTCTGAGACAGGTGATTAGAGATTGGAATTACATAGTGATACCCTCCCTGGAATAGGTAGTATAATTTTGTTTCAATAAAATAAACCAAACAACAAGAAAGGGATACAGAGTTGGAAGTTTGGGTTAATTTTGTCATTATGTTTTGGGAAGTCAAGTTTCCTATTGAAATGCAATTCATGTGTAATCCTTATTTGTATTTTGAATACTCTCTTCATTAGCAAATATTTGTAGATCTAATATCACTCGTGGTTACCAACCACATTGGGAAAAACTAAGCAGCTTTCTCTTGTACTTAAATAAATGATTGCTTTCAGAAGCTGAAGCCAAGAGAAATAGCAAAGTTCATCTAATGTAGGACTTTGTAGACCTTCCTGAATTAGAATATAGATTTAAATAAATATTTTGGTTTTGTTTGTAATTGGGTATTATATAGGACACTACAAAAGTCTTTTTTAGTAGCAGATTTAATTTACAAATTCAAAAATGATTCTGGCATGCTGTTTGCCTAGAATATTCTTTCAAGAGAGGAGAAATTAGAACTTAGTTAATAGATAATTTAAATAGTTCATGTAAGATTTGATAATGTGAAGAATCTAGACAGAGTTTCCAACACATGGATATTAATTTATAAATTTAGAAAAATTGTAATATTTCAGGGTTTGATTTAACATGATATGAAGGGAATATTTGTGTGAAATCGTGGTTTTTCTACCAATATGTAACACAGGAAGAAATTTCCTTAATTACGTGACTCTATATACAATAAGAAAAATGCTAGGTATGGGGTTTGTTTTCATTTTTGTTTTTGTGTTTTGTTTGGTCCTAAGGGTTGAGCTCGGCCTGGACGCTGCCCTTGAGTCTTTTTGTGCCTAATTCTAATGATCTGCCAATGGAATGGCAGTGCCACTTTGGTCTAGCTTTTTCTGAGCAGTTATTGGAGATAAGAGTTTCAGAAAACTTCCTTCCTGGGTGGTCTTCAGATCTTAGTCCCCAGAATATCTAAAATATTTCAAACAATAAATATAAATAATATTTTGCAATTGTTCTCATCTCAAGAATACCACAGGGGAAAAATGATGCAGCAAAGTTAGTGCAGTATTCTTTCCATAATTGGAAGGTCATCACATTAGCAGAGGTGTAGTATTTTTTAACAATTGTGATAAACTAGTAGTAGTGATGTGAATTAACGGAATTTAAAGGTGCAGCTTACAAGTTGGAAAATGATGAGCTAAGATGAGATTATGGCATAAAAGCTTGGGATTGATTTTCATAGAAATAACAGCTTATTCTTTCACTAGCCATACAACAGGCAAGGATCTTATATCTAAAATATTCCTGTAACTCAAAAAATTAAATCGCCCAACAACAAATCCTCAAAGAAACAACTGCCCAATAAATAAGCGGGCTAAAGACTTAAAGAGAAACTTCCTGAAGAGGAAAGAAGGATGGCCAATAGACATATGAAGAAATGCTCACCTCTCTAACTATAAAAGAAATTCAAATCAAAACAACATTGAGATATTACCTCACCCCAGTAAGAATGTCTATAACTAAGAAATCTAATAACAACAGTTGCTTGTGGGGCTGTGGACAGAAGGGAACCATAATGCATTGTTGGTGGGAGTGTAAACTTGTTCACCCACTTTGGAAAATAATAAGGACGTGCCTCAGAAATCTCCTCATAGAGCTCCCCTATGACCCAGCAATCCCACTTGTGGGCATTTATCCATATCATCACAAACAAGACCATACTAAAGCTCCCAGCACAATTATGTTTATTGTAGCTTTATATACCATAGCTAAGATATGGAACCAACCCACATGCCCCCTCAGTAGGTGAATAGATCAAATATATATATATATATAAAATGGAAATCTAGGCCTCCATCAGAAAGAATGACATTACCCAATTTGTTAGGAAATGGAAAGACTTTTAAAAATTATGTTAAGAAAAGTGAGCCAGGCCCAAAGAAAGATAGGTCTCATGGTTTCCCTTATTTGCAATAACTAGTGTTTCTCTGGGTCAAGCAAAAATGGTCAGATAAGTTGAAGTTAGGGAAATGTATGTATTCAATATTTTCTTTCATCCAATTGTCTCTAACATGTTTTTAAGATGATTTCTTTGTTGCTTTGTATGTCCCTCTCCAACAGTATAACCTCTGTTTTCACTTTATTTGATGTAGGCATAATTTGTGGAGGGGAAGGGAAAAAATTCGTTTACATAGAGATACTGGTGGACCTATTGTAACAATGAAATGTACAAGTCGTTATTTCCAAAAATGAACTTTTCAACTTCAGTGGGGGGCATGATTGAGGAGGTTGTTGGTGGGTGTTGCGGGAGGCGGGTAATGGGAAGGGATGAGAAGGAGAAACAAAGGAGGAGGCAACAATTCTGGATAAGACATGTATTCGTTATTTTTCCCATGTAATTGTAACTCCTATGTATGGCATTTTCACAATTAAAAAAAGATAAATAATCGCTTATTCTAATGATCAAGTGCTTACTCTTGAGGAATTATTATGTTTCAGAGTTATATCCTCTACCAGAATGTGACTATTTTTCCATCGAATTTTCAATATGTAACACCTGCTGGGAAACAGCATCTATTGCAGAATTATATAACATGCAAACAGGTGATGTTTTGTAATTCTCTGGTATGGAATGTGGAGAATTTGAGGAAATTTTGAGAACACATCTATTCTATCCTCTTAACAACTTATCTACTTTTTAAAGTTATGAATTTCCAAAGAATTAAACTGTTTTCTGGTTTACAATGAGACAGTACTAAAATAATCTTTATTTTTCAAGATGTCAAATGTGAAAATATTGTGAAAATATTGTATAGTTGATACAATTCAAGTTGATGAGCCTCTGATAAAGAAGGGGTGATTAATTCAAATTAGATGGCAAATAGTATTAATTTTTAATAGGAAATACACTTAGAATAATATTTACTAATAGGAAATACACTTAGAATAATATTTACTAAACCAATAGAGTGAAATTATATTTTATGTACCTAATTTTTTAACTTTAATATTATTGTCAATGTGATGTACAGAGGGGTTACATTAAAAAGGCTTGACAATACATAACTTTTTAAATTTGTTACCTCCATCCTCATTTTTCACACTTTTCCTTCACCCTAAGACCCCTCACAATTTCTACAGTAAATTTCCAACATATATTCTTCTGAATATTGTTATTGAATTGCTTTCCCCTTTTTCCTTTTTTCACGATTTTGTTGTTCTTCTTCCATTCTCTAATTAAGATCAATTTATATACCATACACAATGTACCTAAGTGAAATACAGCAGAGGATAAAGCAAAGGGGGAAAACACTCACACACACACACACACACACACACACACACACACACACACACACACGAACGCAATCACATATTACACCAAAAGCAACTGCAAAGAAAAACCTCGGTTAACCTATCTTGGAGTTCATTTTGCTCAGCATCATCTTATCGCGTCATATATACATAGGTATGGAGCCATTCTGCTCATCTGCTAGACTCTCTTTAACATTTCCTAATTAATACAAATGAGGAAAACCATGCAATCTGTTTCTTTGTGTCTTGCTTGTTTTATTCAATAGGATTTTTCCATGGCTTTCCATTTCCTTATCAATGGTGTTATATCATTCTTTCTGATGGAAGCATAGAATTCCACTGTGAATATATATACCACATTTTCTCGATTCATCCATTGAGAGGCAGATGAGTTTTAAAGATGCTTACGTGAAAGTATCACATAGGAACATTAAAAACTTACAGATGCCAATTTCACAGACGTTCTAAAAACATGATTTCTATGTAAGATAGGATTATGTGGTGGTAGAAGCATTGAGATATCTGAACGATTCTAATTTATATGTTGCACTGAATTACACAAGAAGATATCCAATATAATATAGGATAAAATTTGAGGTGATAAAATATTCACTTGAGAAAGATATAAGAGTCTGCCAGAAGGATAAAGTTCAGATAATGTTGAAGAATTTAGAAATGAAAGGTCAACTTTGTCTCTTTAAATAAAATCATGTACATGAAAGGGCAAAAGAAGGGGAGGAGAAGAAAATAACTGATGGCAGATCATTGTCCCTAATAAGAGTATAAAAAACAATCAAACATAATCTATAGCTTCCAGGTTAAAAAGAGACCAATATGATATGTTCCCCTTAATTTAGGTACATGTGAAATATTGACCTGGTTTTCCCAAAATAAATGAATACATAAAAAATAAAATAAATGAAGACATAAAATAATTTTTTTCCAGTCTTTCCCTTTCTTAACTAATGGAGCAATGTCATAGAAGTCATTAGAATTCCATTGTGTATATGGAGCATATTTTCTTGATCCAATCATCTACTGAGGGGGATCTGGGTTGGTTCCATATCTTAGCTCTGGTAAATAAAGCTGCTTTAAACATAGTTTTGCTGGTAGATTTTGTGTGGTCTTGTTTGTAAACATTTGGGTAAATATCCAAAAGTGGGATTGCTGCATCATAGGAGAGCTCTATGTGTCTTTTGAGGAAAAACCATATTGCTTTCCAAACTGGTTGAACAAGTTTACAATCCCACCAAGAATGCAGTAAAGTTCCCTTCTCTCCACATACCCTCCAGCCGCTGTTGTTCTTAGATTTCTTGATTTTAGCCATTCTAACTGGTGGTTTTGCTTTGCATTTCTTTCATGGATAGAGAGGTTGAGCATTTCTTCATGTGTCTATTGGCCTTCCTTCTTTCCTCTTCAGATAAGTTTCTCTTTAAAGTCTTTCGACCACTTATTTATTGGGCAGTTGTTTCTTTGAAGATTTGTAGTTGGGGGGTTTTAATTTTTTGGGTTGCAGGTATATTTTAGATATGAGACCTTTGTTTGTTTTATGGCTAGTGAAGATCTTCTCCAAATCCATGATATTTCTATTGATCTTGCTAGCTATGTCTTTTGCCATGCAGAAGCTCTGCAATTTCATGCAATCCCACTTGTCCAATTTTCTTTGATTTGTTGTATTTCTGGGTCTCTATTAAGAAAATTTTGGCTTGTGCCAAGGAGACCTAGGGTTTCTCCTACTCCATTCTGTAATGTTATCAGAATATCTGCTTTGACTCTGAGGCCTTTAATCGATTTGGAGTTGATTTTGATACAGGGTGATGCATAAGAGTCTAGCTTTAGTTTTCTACAAGTAGTTAACTAATTTTGCCAGCACCATATATTGAAGAGGCTGTCTTTCTTCCATTTTTTTTAGCTTCCTTATTGAAGATTAAATGGCAATAAGCCTCTCTGTTCTTTTCGCGATTTATATGGAACAATAAAAGGCCCCAAATAGCAAAAAACGATCCTAAACAGAAAAAAACAGTCCTGCAGAAATATCTATGCAAATTTTAAACTCTTTTGTAAAGCCATAGTATTCAAAACAGCTTGCTACTGGCACAAGCAACGACCCCAGTACCATTTTTTTTAAGAATTTTATTTTTTTTTAGTTTTTAATGTCTCCTTTCTATCCCTCCCCCACTCTCATCCAATCCCTGCTCTTCTCTAAATTTCATCTTTTAAATTAGATAATTTCTGTTTCACTATTTAAATTTATTTTTTTTCCATTTTTTCTTGTCTCTTTTCTTCTCTCTCTATCATTCTGTCCAATCCATTTCCCTCTTTGAGATTAGGACTTGGTTAATTTCACTCTCCTTTTACCTTTCCACATCCCTCTAATCCTATATTTCTGATTTCTCCCTAACCTAAAAATTTCTGGTTTGCTAAATTCTTCTTTGTTGTTCTTAGCCCATTAATACATAGTTGTCTGATGTTGAATAGATTGTTATCTGTTGAACTAGATTGTATCTGCAGCCCTTTAACTGTGTATCTACAAGACTTTGGTTGAAACTAGCCTTAAAATAGTTTGCTAGCAAAAACTGCTTTTAGTTTCATAGCAAACGGACAGAACAAACTGGAAAAACAGGAGAAAAATGACAAGTAAGGTTATCTCAACTCCAACTCATGATAATCAGGGGACAGAACAGTTAATGAATAACCCAGAGGAGAATTCCCCAAAAGCTTACAAACACTAATGGTAAACATGGTAAATGAAAAGATTGAAAACCCATGAAGGACTCAGTGTGAACATAATAGGGAGAGAGAGGAGGCAAACCAAAGGTCAATACAGGAATATCATGAGTGTGAGGAAGCCTCTCAAAGTTTAATATAGGAATTGTGTTAGGAGGTTTAGAAGACTCAAAGAGAATTAAAGGAATTGCGTGAGCAGTCTGAGAACAGACAAAGAGATAGACCAGAAATACGTGAGCAGCCTGAGAACAAACATAGAGAAAGTCAGGAATGGCGTCAGCAGGCTGAGAACACTCAAGGAAAACTACAGGAATTGGGTGAACATGAGGAAGCTAATCAAAGAGTAATACAGGATCTGAAAGAGCAGGATGGGAATAGGCAAAGAAGAATAGAGGCATTCATGGGATCCATAAACAGACAGATCAAAGAATTCAGGAAGACCACAAAGGGAATGCTGAATGGAGCCCGCCCGAAAAAGTGGGAGCCCACGGAAACCATAACCAATCAACTAAGTGATTTTAGAATAAACATTGAACACCAAATTAAGAAAGTATAGAAGTTCACACAAGATCTAAAACAAAGTTACCAAAAAATGAAGCCATAAAAGCTGACCAATTAGAAGGAAAGAAATTAAAAAAAAAAAAAAAAGTATAAAGTTTTGACAGTAGGTGAGACCATGCAGTAGATCAAATCTTGTGGGTTGAAGACAGCCTAGATTTTATAGAGGAAGAACATACAGCTATTCAAGACAAATTCAAGAAGTATGACAGATGTATTCAACATTTGGAAGACATCAGAAGGCATAATCTGAGGAAAATTGGTGTAGAGGAGCACCTAGAGACCGAAGTCAATGGGCTAGGAAGTTTGTTTAGCAGGATCCTAGTAGAGAACTTCCCAAACATGCAAAAAGATAATCCTATTCCGATACAAGAAGCTTTTGGGAACCCAAAGAGACCAGAACAGAAGAGGACATCCCACTATCACATTACAAAGATCAATTCAGACCAAGGAAAAGATGCTTAAAGATATCAGTGAGAAAAGATCAATCACATAGAAAAGGAAACGAATTATAATCACCTCAGATTTCTCAGCAGAGACAATTAAGTGTCTTGAATGATGTATAGAATGCCCTAAAGACAAACAACTATAAACAAAGAATAATGTACCCAGCTAAACTCTCCTTCATAACCAAAGGTAAAATAAAAACCTTCCATAGTAAAGAAAAAGTGAAACCACATATCTCAAGCAAACATCCTACAAAAGGTATACAGATGACCTACACATAGAAAACCAACAATACCACAATAAAGTCCAAGGAATCACACTCAAACTGAGAATCCAAGAACCACAGGAAGGAGCCAGTTGCCACAGTCCCAAGAAGGTGGATAAAATGGCTGGACCTTCCAAATACCTCTCAGTCCTATCTCTCAATATAAACAAACAACTGTCCAATTAAAGGACATAGACTGTCTAGTTGGATTAATAGCCAGATCCTCCTACCTGCTGCATTCAGGAGTCACACCTTGCCCATAAAAACAAACACAGTTTGAAAGTGAAAGGTAAGAACAAAATCAATCAAGCAAATCGCCTCTAAACAATCAGGAGTTGCAATCCTAATATCAGATAAAATAGACTTCAAATGAAAATTAGTGAGAAGAGATAAACAAGGAAGCTACATACTAATTAAGGGATCTGTCCTTAAGGAGGATATTACAATTCTATATTTCTATTTGCCAAACACTGGAGCACTGAAATTTATACAAGAAACACGATGTTCCTTCAAACCTTACATAGATCCAAAGACATTAGTTGCTGGAGAGTTTAACACACCACTATCCCCACTAGCTAGATCAACTCTGCAAAAACTAAACAGAAAATCCGCAGATCTAAACAACTGTACAGATCAACTAGATTTAACAGACTTCTAACGAATATGTCATCCAGCAACATCAAAATACACGTTTGTCTCAACAGCACATGGAACATTTTCCAAAATATACCACATTTTAGGTCACAAAACAATTTTGTCCAAATTAAGAAACACTGAAGTTATATCTTGCATTCTCTCACACCACAAGGAAATAAAGTTCGAACTCAAGAGAAAAAGCCAACAAAGAAAGTCTTGTATCATATAGAGGCTGAACAACACACTGCTGAATCACGAGTGGGTCATACAAGAGATTAGAAAGAAATTCAACTGTTCATGATATTAAGTAAAAATGAACATATAAATAACCAGTTCCTCTGGGACAGAGCAAAGGCAGTATTCAGAGGCAAGTTTATTGCTCTGATTTCCTACATCAACAAATTGGAGAGAACTGAAACCAACAATTTAATGAGACATCTAAACTTCCTTGAAAAAGACCAGCAAAATAAACCCCAATCCATTACCCAGAAAGAAATAATTGAAAATCAATCAGAATTACATGAACTAGAATTTTAAAAAATAGACAGAAAGAATCAACAAAACCAAGATTTGGTTCTTTAGAAAAATAAACAAAATTGATAGACCTTCAGGAAATCTTATCAGAAAAAGAAGAGAACACCACGAAATAATTAACTCAGAGATGACAATGGAAACATCACCACAGAAACAATCAAAATTCAGAAAATTATAAGGGAATCTTCTCAAAGCTTTATGCTAATAAGTTTGAGAACTTGGCAGAAATGGACCTTTTTCTAGGTAATATTGACATGCCAAAACTAAACCAAGATGAGTTAAACCATCTTAGCAAGGCCATATCAAGCATTCAAATAGAAACAGCAATAAGAGACCTGCCAGCTAAGAAAAGTCCAGGATCAGATGTTTTTACAGCAGAATTCTACAAGCCCTCCAAAGCAGAGCTCACACCAATACTCCTCCAACTCTTCAATGAAATTGAAAGGGAAAGTTCACTACCAAACACATTCTATGAAGCCATCATAACCCTCATCCCAAAACTAGGCAGGAACTCATCAATGAAAAAGAAATATAGACCCATTTCTTTGATGAATATTGATGCAAAACTTCTCAACAAAATTTTGGCCAATCGACTTTAACAACTCATCCAAAAATCTTACACCACAATCAAACAGAATTCATATCAGGGATGCAAAGCTGGTCATCTTTGCAGATGACGTCATTTTGTATTTAAACAATCCCAGGGTCTCCACTTCCATATTATTCCACGTGATTCAAAACGTTGGTAAATGGCAAGATATAACATTAACCCTCAAAAATCAATGGCTTTTCTGTATGCCAACAATGAGAAAAGCATGACTGAAATCTGGAAACTCTATTCTTAATGGTTCAACAAAAAATAAAATACCTAGGAATCAAAAAATGAACCAAAGACCTCTATGATGAAAACTTTAAAAACCGGAAAAAGGAAATCAATAGAATTTAGAAAGTGGCAAAACCTCCCATGCACCTGCATTGGAAGGACCACCACCGTGAAAATGGCAATACTTCTCGAGGCTTTCTACAAATTCAGCACGACACTTATCAATATTGCAACCTCATTCTGCAAGGAAATAGAAGAGGCAACCCTAAAATAAATATGGAACAATAAAAGACCCTGAATAGCAAAAACGATCCTCAACATAAAGAACTATGCTGGAAGAATATCAATACCAAATTTCAAACTCTACTACAAAGCCATACTCATCAAAATAGCTTATTACTGGCACAAGAACAGACCTCAGGACCAATGAAATAGACTTGAAAACATAGAAATGAACCTACAGACCTATAGCCACTCATCTTTGATAAGGGAGCTAAATAAACAGAGTAGAAGTAAGACAGCCTCTTCAGTAAATGGTGCTGGCAAAATTTGTTAACTACTTTTAGAAAACTAAAGCTAAATCCGTATATATCATCCTGCACCAGAATCAAATCCAAATGGATCAAAGACCTCGGAGTCAAACAGACACTCTGAAAGCATTACAGATTGGAATAGGAGAAACCCTAGGTCTACTTGGCAAAGTCTGAAAATTTCTTAATAGTGAAACAGAAACACAGCAAATCAAAGAAAGTTTGGCCAAATGGGATTGTATGAAATTACAGAGGTTCTGCATGCAAGGGACATAGCTTACAAGATCAATAGAAAGCCCACGGACTGGGAGAAGACCTTCACTGACCATACAATGGACAAGAGTCTCATTTGTAAAATATATCTGGAACTAAAAAATTAAATACCCCAACAACAAATCTTCAAGGAACCAACTGTCCAATAAATAAGTTGCTAAAGACTTAAAGAGAAGCTTCTCTGCAGAGGAAAGAAGGATGGTCAATAGACACATGAAGAAATGCTCAACCTTCCTACCCATAAAAGAAATGCAAATCAAAACAACATGGAGATACCACCTCACCCCAGTTAGAATGGCTATAATCAACAACTCTAATATCAACAGATGCTGGAAAGGATGTGGAGAGAAGGAAACATTACTGCATTTTTGGTGGAAGTGTAAATTTGTTCAACCACTTTCGAAGGTAGTATGAAGGTTCCTAAAAGACTCCACATAGAGCTTCCCTAGGACCCAGCAATCCCTCTTTTGGGCATTTACCCAAATGATCACTAACAAGACTCTATTAAAGCTACCAGCACAACTATGTTTATCCCAGCATTATATACCATAGCTAAGATATGGAATCATCCCAGATGCCCCTCAGTGGATGAATGGGTCAAGAAAATGTGGTGTATAAACACAATGGTTTTGTATGCCTCCATTATGACATTTCCCCATTTGTTAGGAAATGTAAAGACTTGGAAAATAGTATGTTAAGTGAAGTAAGTCAGGCCCAGAGAAACATAGGTCCATTGGTTTCGCTAGTATATGTTTCAGACAAGCAGAAAAGTTCAGATAAGTTGATGTTAGGTGAAATGAACCCCAAAATAAGCATTAAAATATTTTTTTCTTTCATGTAATTGTTTCTAACATATTTATAAGATGATTTCTTTGCCGCTTTGTATGTCTATCCCCTCCGTATAACCCTTCTTCTCACTATATTTGATTTTTGTATAATTTGTAGAGGGGAAGGGAAAAAAAAACAAATCATTTGAATAGGGACATATCTGGACCTTTTGAATCTATGAGAGGTAGAAGTCATTGTGCAAAATTGAACTTTATTTTCTTCTTTGGTTTGGGGTGTGGGTGGTGTGTCAGGGGGTGTCTCTGGGGATTAGCAGGGTAGATAGGAAGGGGAAACAAATGAGGAGGCAACTATGTTTAATAAGAAATGTAGTCATTACATTTGCCATGTAATTTGTAACCCTGACCCATTGGAATAAAGATATTCACAAAACACTATATGGAAAATAAATTTTGTAGCTTTGGGGTAGAGGAAGAGTTGTGAAGGTGGATGTAGTAAAAGATAGAAGAAAAAAGGAAATAAGGGATAATAGTGCTTGACAAGAAATGCACCATTACTGACATGAATATAGTTTTTTTATAAAGCATCTCTTGAAGAAAATGATTTTAAATACAAGGCAAAAAAATAGCGACAGAAAACAAAAAAACAAATTGATTATGGGTTTCAAATGCCCTACTATCTGTATGAGGTTGAAGTAGCTTTATCACATGTGACTATCATTGCATTTTGAGATTTTTGTTCTTTTTAAGTTCCCCAACGAAATTAGCATTTCCTGAAGGACACTGAAAATATGAGCAGCAAGTAAATTTGATATAAATATACTCTTTGACATTATACTGTATTACTTACTGAATGCTAAGTTGACCAAACTGTGTTAAAGAATGATATTTTTTTTATATTCTCAAGGGTGGAATTTGATTTATGAAGAAAAGTGAAAAGCAATTAATTCAAAAATAATGTTAACTTCACCTGTATTAATATTCAGAATGACTTAATCCCATGAATACTTCCTGTCGAATACAGTCTGATTTGAAATACAAAACAAATGTTATGAATTGAGACGATTATATTGTTTGGAAACAAAAGTGGCCTAAGACAAAAAGAAAAAAAATAAAAACAATAATAATACTAACAACAACAATACAGTTTTATTAGAGTGGAATATTCATCCAAAATTGGTATAGCTTATCATCTTTAATATAAGCAGTAATTCATTGAAGTGACAATAAAATGAAAGAAAGTAACTGAGATATAGTGTTAAAATTGTGATTCATACTTGGCTGAAGAACTTCTCAGGAACTTTGTTTTATATACCATTCTTTTTTGGTGTGTGTGGGTGGAAGTTGAACTTGCCCATAGTTGTTTTGGGCTGTAAAATATATTCTAAAATTTGTGAATTTCACCACATAGTATAAATATATATATATTGCAAGGTTCAATAGAGGTTTTCACAAATCACCTTATTAAAATATTTGATATGTGTTCTATTTGTAGCTCATATTTTACTATGAGTAATTACTGCAATCTAAAGTGATCATACAACTTTCACCATTTACTCAGTGATCACCTGTGATAGAATAATTCTGTCAAAACCCTGGAAGTGGGACTGGGAAGGTGGCTCAGTGGTAGAGTGCTTGCCTTGCATGCATGAGGCCCTGGATTCAATTCCTCAGCACCACATAAGCAAAAAGAAAAAGCGGGAAGTGGCACTGTGGCTCAAGTGGTAGAGTGCTAGCCTTGAGCTGAAGAGCTGAAGGACAACGCTCAGGCCCAGAATTCAGGCCCCACGACCGGACCTCCCCCCCCCAAAAAAAAACCTGGAAGTTTATTCATTTTAAAACTTGCGTTGAAAGTTATTGTTCCATTATCAGTGTGCATTGAGAGTGGAGCATACATATGCATATGAAATTTCTTTACAACTTCAAATTTTTTAATGGGTAATTTGGTAAAGAATAATACATAAATGGAAGAATACTATTCACTGTTAACAAAACCATATTTTTATAGTGTAAAAGACCTTACTATAATTTCTGTAATCAGGAAATAACTGATAAGGATATTCATAGAGATTGTTATAGATAGAACAATTCTAAAAATAACAGTTGTTTAATTAGCCTAAAATCATTTTTTCTTCTGTTCATTTTGTATATGCAAAAAGAAGCTAATTGCAAAATTAGAATTCAAACAACTGATGTATATATATATATATATATATATTGTTATAAAATCTGTACCAAAGTGTGAAGATGTGATATGTAACACTAGTGTTTCCATCAATTCTATTATTTACATTGATTCTTTCTTTCTTATTTAAATTTTATTGTCATAGTGACCTAAGTTGTGGTATAATTACGCAAGTAATGAGTCCAATCCTTATTGAAATTGTTACCCCCTTTCTAATTTTTCTATCTCTTTCCCATTAACCCCTAATGTTGTACCGATCCTATCCAACACATTGTTTTGTGAGTATTGCTGTTACACAGAATCCCGCGTTTTTATTTGTCATACAATGTTATTTTCACACTAGTCATTGCATAAGTTCAATGTTTTAGATCTAACTCTTCACACTAGTATCATGGTGAACACACAAGCCTCCACAGAATTTTATAAACCATTTGGAAATACATCACATTGATAAAACCGTGTGTATTCTCAGGAATTACAGACTTTAAAAAATCAGGATGTGATGAAGAAATACAATACAACTTTACTAGCTTTGGAAGTACTTTATTCATGATTTCATGTGACTACTGTACTCATTTGCTCATTTCCTAAGCTCCTGCACATCACAGTGTCAAGCGATCTGTGTACTTGGATGAGAATACTAAGATGAAATCTTCAAGAATTATATCAATATTCAAAAATTTTTGAAGTGATATGATCCAAAGTCTTTAACATAATATCAATAGATGTGTCATGCATAACCATGCCCCTAAGTTTAATTTTAATATATGTGAAACATGCAAATTTTTAAAGTATTAACGTCACATACATAGTGATAATAGGGAGAGATATAGAACGGTGTAGAATTAGATTTATTTTCATAAATATATTAATATCTGTCGATGTGAGTATTGCAATTGGACAGTGAAACATTAGGAGTTTCTAAAGACTGGCTCTTGTTAAAAATTGTTTTTAATTTACCTGTATCATCAGAACTCTGGTGAAAGGGAATATCAATATGTGTAAGCTCTCTATGTGTTAGAGAAATTAATAGTTATTCTAATTGCATGATAAGAAGTGAGGAGTATAGGTAGAAGTCATGCCAATAATGATTTACTTTAAACTTTATGGCAAGGTGCCAAATTGCATATTTGTACGTTGGGGTTGATCACATTAAAATAATGGGAACATTCATGCTTCCCAAATTAATGTAACAAAAATTTTGTTTTTACCACCAAGGAGGCATAAGTTGAAACAAGATTGCACCATGTCCAACCAAATCCTTCAGATATATGCATGAGAGAATTACATGAAGAAACTGACACATAGAAAGGTTTGAATATACGAGGCTCGGAAGTTGGCTCAGTGGTAGAGCGCTTTCCTTGCATGCCTGAGGCTCCGGGTTCGATTCCTCAGCATCACATAAACAAAAACAAAAAAGCTGGAGTTGTCACTGTGGTTCAAATGGTGGAGCACTAGCCTTCAGCTGCAGAACTGAGGGACAGGACACAGGGCCAGAGTTCAAGCCCCACGACTAGACCCCACACCCCATCAAAAAAGAAAGAATTGAATATATACACATTAACACAGTAAACAACTTGTCAGCAATTTTCCTTTGTACGACATTTCTTTGAAGGGGTGGGGCATGCGTGTTGGGTGGGGCAACAGACTGTGGAATATTTTCTAAAATTTGTGATTTCACAAATTTCACCAGGCTGTATAATGTTATGTATTTCTAGGTCCGACAGGGAAGAAACCCCACAATCTTAAAATACTCAGCATATGCTTTTTTTTTTTTTTATGTTTTATTGTAAAGTTGCTGTACAGAGTAATTCCATTTACATGAATTAGGGAATGAGAAAAGTACTTTTTGACCAATTTTACACTTTCACTTGTTGATAGCCCACTCTCCCTTCCCAACTCATCTTCTTCACTCCTCCTCATATCCCATCCGAAGTTGTAATGTTCATTTCTAATATACTGCCTTGTGGGTATCCTGCTTGCAATGTATCCTTATTTCAGGGATTTATTACACCCTTTCCCTTCCCAGATCAGACAAATATATATACAAGATGCATGGTACCAAAATTGAGTACAGTGTCAACAGGGAATATGCCATAGGAAACAACAATAAAATAAAATCACGGTGTATATTTAAAACAATAACTATAAAGAGAGATCTCTTGTATTCATATATTGGAATTCATTTCAATTAGCATTATTTTATATGATCATATATACATCACTTTTGATCTTTTCAGTTCATCTAACAAGATTATCTTATATGTATATTATTATTGCAAATAAGGGAAATCATGGGACCTAAATTCTTTGGGACTGTGCTACACAACTTAATATTATTTTCCCAAGTCATTCCATTTCCTAACCAAAGAGTCAGTGCCATGATTTCTGTTTGAAGCATAGAATTGCTATCTCTATACATATGTACATACAAATGTTTATATTTACTATATTTTTGATACACTCATCTAACTCATTTATTGAGGGTCATTGGGGTTGGTTCTATATCTTAGTTATTGTGAATATTGCTGCAATAAATATTGCTGTGCTGGTAGCTTTACCAAGGCCCTGTTAGTGATCATGTAGTTAAATGTCCAAAATTAGGATTGCTGAATCATACCAGAGCTGTATGCATAATCTTTTAAGGAACATGTATACTGATTTTCAGAATGTTTGAACAAGTTTATTCTCTCACAAACAGTGTGGTAGGGTTCCTTTGGAGCCACATCTCCAGCCCAAGCATCTGTCATTATTAGACTATTTATTATAGCCATTCTAATTTGTAAAAAGTGGAATGTTAATACTGTTTTGATTTACAGTTCTTTTATGGCCAGAGAAGTTAAGCTATCTTCAAGTGTCTATTGACTATTCTCATTTGCATTTTAGTAACTGCATTTTAGCATTAAAGTGATTATGAAGACCAATTGTGTGAATCCCTGAAAATAAGAAGTGTACCCATTCAGAGAATTGTTCAGATTTATTGCATAATAAATATAAAACTTTTCTGATCTTACTCATCATCAATTTATATATTAAAACTTAGTTTTGCAAAGGAGAAATGTTTCAAATCAACAGTACCTTTTGGACTGGATTATCTTTTCCAAAGGAATAGGACAAAAAATTATATAATTTCTGTGAAAAATAACTTAACACACATTCTGCAATCTGGAAATAACTAACAAGGGTAATCATAAGGGTTGTTATGGATAACAGAATTTGTAAATAGCGCTTGACTAATTACACTAAAAGTCTTTTCTGACAGATTGTCATTTAGTGGTCTAGACATTCTATTTAAGATATATGATTAATAAGAAGAGATTATCACCACATGTATGATTTTATGCAAGTATTTAGTCAAAGTTCAATCCAAATTATTGCTGCATTTAGGAAGGAAGAAGTTCGCTTTTTAGTCATTTTATATTTCCTTTTCATTTCAAGTAAGTAAATGAGTTCCAAATGAAAACGGTATTTCTGTTGCCTGTTGTGACAGTACTTGATTGTGTCCACAAATTTTGGGACTAATATATTCTCAATCATAATTACTGGGAGAGATACAGATATTCACTTTAGGTGCAAGATGAGATTTGAGTTCAGGACTTAGGACAGCATATTTTACTTTGAGCCAGGTATAAGTAAGTATATTGAAGACACTAATCTATTGCCATAAAACAATTAATGAATTAGACAAAAAATTACATCAATGGTTGTGCAGCCTCAAGGAGAAAGTAATTATGCCACTTTTTGACATGTTTTGTTCACATCAGTTCAATTGCCATAATTCATGTAAAAGGATAGATAGAATTTTAAATATTTGCACTTAAAAGGAAGAAAGGATTGAACAAACTATTTGGTGTATATACATGACAAAAAAGGTGTCAACATTGAAGATAGATTTATGCCTGATAGAGTGCAAAACTGAAGGAGCTCCATTTACTAAACTAAGTCATTCTAAGAGAAAAGACAATGCCATGTTACCAAGAAATGTTGACTACACCATCAGAGAGATAATACATCTAGCATAGTAATGGACTAAAAGGTCGACGTTATTGTAGGACTTGTGCTACAAATGAAGCTTACCTAAACTTCCTAATTAGACTTTGGTTCCATCAAATTAGAATATGCTTATTGGTTTGATTCCATGGGACACATTCAAGAATATTTTGAGGACACACAGCTAAATTGACAGAAAGATCGGGTTGATTCTATGCAACCAATGTCTCATACAGAAAAAAAAATACTTGAGCATTTTATATTCTGATGATGAATGAACCTTGTAGAATATTTCTAGATTATGGATAACAGCATTAAAGAATTGAAAATTACCACAATGTTGTCAATAACCCATTGTGGCCCAGTAGACTTATAAATATAAAGATTCCTTTACCAGTTAAATGCCATTTACTGAAAATATACCATGGTCTTGGAACTTGGTTAACAGCTAGTAAATATGACTTAACAAGTCCTTATGAAAAATTTAAAATAAAAATATGAGGAAATTGAGGAAATATTGAGGCTCATATTGCAAGATTTCATCTTCAGTTGCATAGGTAGAAAATATCTTAACAAGTATGTAGTTGTTATGTAGTTGTTTAGAGTTATAATAAATACAGTAAAGTTTAGGTCAATTAATTTGTCAAAAGCCAAACCACTAAATTTTAGAGAAATGAAGGAAAATGTATGTTATTTAGAGCTAAGAGAGAAGTGAAGAAAATAAACTAGTACATGGTACAAACTGAACCTATCATATATGTGAGAATATAAAGAAGTTTCACCAAGGAGAGAAAACATCTTACCCCCTGAACAAAGAAGCCTATATTAAGAAGGTGTGTCAACTGGTGTTGTCCCTTGCTTCCAGTGTGCCTTCGGGATGGGGAATCTATGTATTCTATTATTTATATAACCATAATTTCTATTTTTTTATTTTGAAAATACCAGACGGAGGGTTTACAATTATATTGTCACGTTAATAAGTACATTTCTTATCAAGCATTTTTGCCTCCTTTCTTTCCCATTCCCATCCCTTCCAATCTCTGCCCCCATAAACATAATTTATTTGTCAAGGTTACTCAGTTTATTGAACACCACCACACATTATGGCATGTGAATGGCTCACAGAAAGAACTAACTTCAAAAGCAAAGATACCTCAGTACCCCCTAACTTTTCCCATTTAGACTTCCTGAGAATTGTGCTGTGGTTCAGTAGAATTGAACTCTGGGTGGAATTCTTACCCTTTTTAACTCACATATAAAAATATCCTACTGCTTATATTTATTTGCCCTTGCCTACCCATCATCTAGGTTCGATTGGTACCCTCGTTTGATGTGAACTTTTCATTCTTTTTATACCAGTGTTCATATAAATAGAAATCATAAATCTGGACATTATATATTAGGTTTCAATCAGGGTGATTCTAGGGCAGTAGAAGAACCTTCCTCAAATGACCTTTCGATATTCACGACTGCCTATTGAATAAATGCTTTCATACGAAGAAGCCTTTACCACTATCATGTCATTTATCCAAATCTTACCATACCAACAGGCATTACTTCAGAGTTTGTTAAGGAGGTTGTGATGGATGAATGTGGAGATATTGAGAGATAGTAAAACTTGTGAATTAGTAAGTTTTTCCTGAGGTCGTGAGTAAAAGTACATGCTTACAAGAAATTATCTTCAAAAACAGAATATTAGTTCAAAAATATTTTACTGTGTACAAAGCAAACTGTCAGTAGAAAGTGTGTCTAACCTAATAAAAATAGGCAAATGATACCATACTTTTAGAGGTAAATCTGTTCTTTTAATGCAATCGTTAAAAAAGAAAATCACTGGCTTCGAAAACAATCTTATTTCCATGAATGAATCCCAATCAATGCAAAGGAAGAAATTTCTACATGAATTTTTGCTCTATGGATTTCTGAAAATTTTCATTTCCCTTTCTAACTGATACCTGGGTTTTCTCTTCAGGTGGAAGCAACATGAAAGTTGGAAGGAAAACATCCATGAAAGTTTTCTCTTTGGAAATGATGCAAAATTACTTCAATGTTGTTTAAATACTTCAGCATGATTTTAAATTTTCTATTTGGTATTATATTTTCAAAGTAAGAAGAGCCAAGTGTTGGTGGCTGGTGGCGTTTGTCTGTAATCCTAGCTACTCAGGAGGCTGATATCTGAGGATTGTGATTCAAAGCCAGCCTGAGCAGGAAAGTACATGGGAGTCTTATGTCCAAATGACCCCTCAAACCAAATAACCGAAATTGGCCCTGTGACTCAACTGGCAAAGCTCAGGCTTTGACCTGAAGAGGAAAGGGACAGCCTGCAAACCCAGAATACAAACCCTATGACAGGCATGTTATGAATAAAAATAGCAAGAGCAAAGCATTCACCATAACCCTCTGTAACATTGAAAGTCTACAAACCTTGTATTAGGCATAAATGCTTCAACATACTCACTGGCTTAAGATGAGAAGCTATTTCATGAAGGCATTATATAGTTGTGCCAAGTTAGAGTTCAAAACCAATCAATTCAAAATTTTCCTTCAAAAATTTCCAAAGACATATCACAGATTTGTTTCCCTATGAAGGAGAATATGTGAGATCAATGTCCTTTGCCTACATATACCTAGATTCTTACCAGTTTGCTATATATTATCAAGAGACTTCCATGAATGACTTACTGACAAGAGATATTTACTATAGCACAAAGAAATCTTTGTAAATATTGAGACTTGCAGATGGACTAGGGAAATCTCTCTCTTCTGAAAATACTACGTACCCATTACTTAGCAGGCCTAGGTTGCTCAAAGAAAAAAGGAAACTGAGGAAAAGTTTATTTCTAATTGTAAGTGGACCCATCAAAAAAGGTACATTTGCCTGCAAATAATATCTTCCATATTATTTATTATTTCTGCAGAACATAATAAAATATGAGAAAAATATAGTGATTTTTTATCCCTCATATAAATTTCCTATCAACTTCTATGTTCCAAACAGAGGAATAGGTAGGAAAATTTTATGGGTTTTATAAATCAAATAATTTTGCAATGTATTTTTCAAACTAGAAGAGGCTAATATATCTCAATATTTTTCATGTGTTACCTAATTTGCAGAAGAGTTCTGTGACTTTTTCACAAGGCCTGTGGCATGGCAAAAAATAATATATTTCATGTATCCCTCAAATATCAGCCAATAATTATGAGTTTGGGAGGTATTTATACACATTAGGAAGACACCATACTTTTGCAGAGAATCTGCCATTTATAAGGCAAGAACACATGAATCATTTCAGAATTTCCCGCTATATTTCTGAAATGTTCAAAGAAGATAAAGCTGTAATTTTTGACTATAATTTATGACACTTCGTAAAACCATATCCAATGAATCTAATGTTGTTTACAACTTGTGTGTAATTTGCCACGCATATTTAAGTCACGAAATGTCATTGTATAGCTGATTTTGCATTCCTTGTCTACGACATTCCTACTCTAAATAAAATAGCTTTTGCAGGATATTTTACAAAAATACGCTTTGCAAAAAATACATTAGAGGTCTGGATTCCAATTTAATCAGTAGAGTTGAAGTATTTGACCACAGAAAAGGAAGTTTCACAAGTGAGAATCTTGCTCATATTCAGGATAGGTGTGGAAAGATGAGGGTTTCTAATTTTGGACATATTTGGGCACCAAGATTTCTCCTATTTTATAATTTTATTCATTGTGAAGAATTCGACATAAATATCTGAAAAAATGATTTCAAAATTGCTTCATAAATGATGGCTTGGAACCTGGAGACTGAGGAAAACCTGTGTCTTTTGACTGATGTAGGTATGTAAAGAAAAGAGAACTATATCCACAGGTCAGTATACATACGACAAACCCGTCAACATAATATCATTGTGAAAAACATACTTTCAGAGAGTTTATTTATGAATTGTCTTCTTATTAATAGAATCTTATTATCAATGTGATGCATAGAGGGATTAGTTACTTATGAAAGGCCGTGAGTAAATTTCTGGTCATATGTTCTTACCCACTCCTCATTTCCTCATAATTTTTTCTTCTGCCTCAAATCTCCATCCCCTCCCATAAGTATAAAGTTTATTACAAGAGGTTGTTTTGTGAGGATTGCAATTGCATTGGTTGAATCTTGGTTCTTTGTCTGAGATATTGTTAATCCTTTCCCTTCCCTAACTTAGATTAATGTACATATAATATACCAGATAAGAAAAGCAAATACAGTCACAACCCTAGATAAGCCATGTGAAAATAAAGGAAAAACACAAGGAAGAGCTTCACATAGTATACTTTAAAAAGAATCATCAAGTAGATACCTATTGTTTCTATATCTTTGAGTTCTTTTGCTTAGCCCATTCTTCCCTATATATATGATATATATATACACATATGTATATGTGTATATGTATACATATATATGCACATATATATACATATATACATACATATGTACATATGTATACATATGTGTACATATATGTATATACACATGTCATATATATGTATATACACATATATATGTGTGTATACATATATATTACTGTATTGTGATCCTTTGCAATGTATAAATAGAACAAATATCAAGTTTTACAAATAAGGGAAACCATGGAGCCTATGTTTGTTTGGATCTGAGCCACTTTATTTCACATGATTTTTTCCAAGTCCTTTCATTTGCTTAGCAATTAAATGATGTCATTTCCACTCCATGGAAACCTATAATTCCATTGTGCATTTATCCCACATTTTCTTGATCCATTAATCTACTCTCAAGTATCTGGGGTGTTTCCATATTTTCCTGTGGTATATAATGCTGCAATGAACATTACTTTGCATTCTAATAGGATGTGGTGAAATTTCAATGGTGACTTTATATGCATTGATTTTATTGTCAGAGATGTTGATCATTTCTTCATAGGTCCTTTGGCCTTTCTCAGTTCCACATCATTGAAGTCTCTCTTTAAATATTTAGTCTTCCTATAGGGTGGTATATTGTTTGGAATTGGGGGATGGGATTTAACTTTTTAAATTTTCTTGTATTTCAGCTCTATGATCCTGTTCTGTGTCATGGTTAGTGGAAATATTTTCCAGTCTGTTGGATTTCTATTTACCTGCTTAGCTATGTCTTTCATCATGCAGAAGCTACGCAGATTCACAAAACCCCATTTATTTGACTTGCATTCATGCGTCTATAATAACAAAGTATCATCCTGTTTCAAGGAACCATAATATTCCTCCTATTATGTCCAATAATAATCTCAGCCTATCTTCCTTTACCCCCACGACCTTGATTTATTTGGTATTGATTATGGTACATGGTGATATATAATTACCTATCTGATTTTCAATTAGTGTTTCACTAATTTTGTCAGCACTTTTAATTGAATATTGCTTTTTCACATTTCTGGACTTTTTCTGTTCATTTTCAGCTGATCTAGGGATGTCGTGTACATTTTCCTCCAGAAGTGTCATTTCCAATGTAGGTAGATGGTTTTCCTTATTGTAATAATTGGTATATATCCAGTTTCACCCTGGAAGAGGATTGCAATAGCTTAATGTTGCAATAGTTTCATAGCTATGGATATATGTGCATAGAAGGTTAGGCTAAACAAAAGGGTCTCCAAGATATAGAAAGAAAAGTATTATCAATGTTGGATGTTTTCCTTACAATACTATGAAAAACTGTTTGTTGTTTTCTTCCTTTCTTCCTTTATTTTCCTATAGTCTCCCTCTTTATCTCAATTTATTTGATTTTGTTTGCCTGTGGATTGTATACACGTTAATCTAATTTTGGCAGGGAACAGGAACAAAATATCTTGAGACAGAGGACATTGAGTGAACCAATGCCACGACGCTCCTCACAAGACAATGTATAGGAAATGAAATCAACGTCTGAGCAGGGATTTGAGGCAGAAAAATGAGGAATAGTATAACTTGTGACAAAAAAATCAACTCACTGCCTTATATACATAATAATAATCATTTGGTACATCAACTTAAAAATAAGATTAAACTAAAAAGGAGAGTATTGATACTTACCCTTATCCTATGTTTTATAAGTTTAAACATGGATATGTAGGTAGATTTATTTTTTTACACCTTACATCCCTACATGATTAGAAAAGAGGGTTTCCATGAGTCTCCTTGTTCCCAAACATCCTTTACAAGTTAATATTGATTTAAATCCTGCAGGAAAAACAAAACTATTTGAAATTACAAACTACGATGAACCTGCTGCACTAATATGTCCATAATCAGAAACTCTCCTATTTTAACACTATTAATAAATATGAGTAACATTCTCACACCCTTAACTTCCTCACCTGTACCCAAATAATTCAAAACACTTGATTGCTTAGGAATTCTACCAATAATTTTGGATATGTTGGATTTATGTAAATTATGCTTCAAAGTCTATTCCAATTTTCATTAGGATTATTATGGACCACAGTGCCAAATCAACTATTAATATGTGGCGGCATTTATACATGTGCGGCAAATTACACACAACAGTAAACAAAGATAGAATCATCTAATATACTTTCCTGAAAGTGTCTTTTGTTACATTTGACAGAGTACACTCTTCTTTCAACATTACAAGATACATACTGAGAAGTTATGAAACGATGCATATCCTCTTACCCTATAAATATCAGATTCTCAGCAGAAAACTCTGCTGTCTTCACAAAGAACGTGTTTTCCAAAATTAGTTTTTGATAATATTTTGTTTCTACATACAAAACCTGCTTTTCCCCTGCCAGCAGTGTAGCAAAGAAATCAGTGTCCTTCGACAGATCAGGTTACACATGAAAATTATTGGGATGGATGAGAAACTTGCTTAGTATGAAATATATTTCAGAATCCTAGGTTGAAACAAACCATCAAAATTTGCATGGTCATTCTTTATGGAACAAATAAGTTGATGTAAAATTTGTTAGGAATACAGTATAATTGCACTTTTGTTACACATTCATTACGCTCTACAAGTATAAGAAGAAATGAAATGGAATATAATATTCACAGGAAGACTAGTACAATGATATATGTAGTGTGATTTGTTCTCTATAGGGAAACATAAGCACATTTCGATTTGATGATTGAGGTTTCTATACTCCAAATTTACAACATGTATATAGAAAAGGACATGGTGAATTCCAATAAAGATATAAAACATGAGTTTATTTCTGCATTCAAAGAAAACCATGTATAACCTAATAAAATCAGATAGGGTCATTTGGCAGTAGAAAAAAAATTAATTCATTTGGTTTAGCCAGTGTCACAATGTATTTATTAATGTAAGATATAAGTGAAATGATGACAAATACTTGAACTCATGTTGTGTCGACTGAATTGTTTCTGTAAAGAAATAAAAGGAAACAATAGTATATATATATATATATATATATATATATATATATATACACATATATACATATATATACATATATACATATATATATATATATATAGTGTGGAAAAGATCTGGAACTATATTTCTTAATTCTTCCTATGATCAACAAGAAACTTTACTGGTTTCCAAGAGATAAAAAAATTAATAATAGCTATTGCAAGTAATTTTGAAGAAATTTCATTCCTGCTTCGATTTTCTCCTCAATTGAACCTTGCTGATTGTCTGCACACCTTCTCACAAATTATACTTGGACACTCTCACCACATTAAATCCATTGAACATTTGAAATCTTACCCTAGTCACTCTATTAATTTAAGGATATTGGACCAATTATTCAAACTTTAATGTCTTACACAGTATTCATGGATATCTATCTATCTATCTATCTATCTATCTATCTATCTATCTATCTATCTATCTATCTATATCTATATAAATATATATCTATATATAGATATGTATATATACATATACCTATATAACTATACATAGGTATAATTATGTAAAAATAGATATACATATATAACTATAGATATACCTATATATAGCTATATAGATTTATAGCTACATATATATCCAGGAAAATAAAAAAAGACATTTTTACGTGGTTACTTAGAAAAAAAAACTATAAAGGATTTACTACATGTTATTGTTATGAACTTAAAACAATATAGTTTTAATCTCCATTTCAGTTTGTGAAAGGATGCATCAAAGCAAGGCACAATGATTGATTATGTGATGAGAGGTATCCTACTAAAGGATACATGCATAATGTAATGTATAAAAAAGGCTTGAAGGGATAGGTACAAATAAGAGGAATGTGCCATGGCTCTTTATATGCATAAGCTCCAACAAAAAACTGCTTATCCATTCTTAAGTGTGGACAAAACAAATGCCATAATGAAGTGACAATTACATTATGAAGTGATATCTAGTCAATATATTCAGGGATCAGGAAAAAAATAACATTTAAGATACCTGCATGTCACACTGTATAAACACTGAAATATGGGATTTTGATAGCAACATTGAAAAGATTACCATTCACATAGGTAGCATTTCTTTGTTAATTGTACTTTCACAAATATACATGCCTTGGAGAATTCTCTTCAATAGGCCCACCAACATTGGGAATACATGACTGAGATCAAGCCTAGCATAAGAGGCTTGGATACGAATGGCACCATCATGGTATCAATCCTCCTGACCAAGGAAAAAAATCTAAGAAATAAAATCCTGAAAAAGCTGTGATAAAAAGTTATCAAAATTGAATTAAATCAGGAATTAAAAAAGGCAAAAAATCACCTCAATTTTGAACCGAAAAACATAATAATGTGTCCTGACACACTGTATGGATGTTGAAACAGAGTAGGGAAAAATTGTAGCATAATTTCAGTTTGTTCACACACACACAAACAATTATTGCCTGTACAAACGGACCGATAACAGAAATACATGATTAGACATACAAAACTGCTCACATATGTGTAATGATAAAGATACAGTTTGCAAAATATTAGCCAAATATAAGAGACAAATCAGGAAAGAATAGCATGTGTCCTAAATTGTCACAATTATCTAATCAATTCACAAATTCTCTAGTACTATCCTCTTCTTAGGAGACAGAATATTATGATTCCATAAGTAAGACATATTAGCACAAGGGAAGAGGATTCATATCACCATGGGGTCATATTTAGTGATTTAACAACTTTTGGAATTAGGGAAATATCACATATCACATTACTCTGTTGATGTCAAAGAAAAAATGCTAGAAGTTAGATACAGGGAGTGAATAACATCTTAAAGGCTCTTATGTGGGCAGAAATAATTGAGACACTTTTTCTAAAGTAAGTATACCAGTGAGTATTGTGCATTGTTGACGAACATTACATTACGTTTGTGTCTATTTTTCCAGTTATTTTGGTCATTGGCCTAAAAATCAGAGGTTGGTGCAGTCCCTGAGTTCTTCAGATCAAGAATAATTCTCTACCACTTGACCAACAGGGCCACTTTGAATTCTGAGGTTCTTAATTGGCCATGAGGGACTCATAGAGACTCCTGCCGGGCTTCCTTGAAACCTGATCCTCAGATCTCAGCCTCCTGAGTTGGTAGGATTGCAGGTTTCTAAGCCACATGCATTAGGCATTTTTTTCTGTTATTCCTAGGTGTGTTGATAGATTTTGGTGTTTGTTTTTAAGGACTTTCATCCACACCGCAGTTCTATGATGTATCTATGATTTTTCTCAAGCATAAGACTCTTTGTTGAATTTTGTGGGGATTCGTTCTAGAAATGAACTCCAGAGAAAAAAATACTCCAGTTCATGAATCTGTATGGAGATCCTCTTAGGTTAAATTCCTGAGATACTGGGATTCCCATCAAGATCATCTGGCCTGGCTCAAGTGGGGTTTCCAAACTCAACAATCCCATGTCCTATTCATTTTCTTCTGCATGGAGGTTGAGAAACTCCTAACCACAAGGATAAACATATGATATTGATTGAATTTTGTATTGATCTCACAATTTGAAAGCAGTATGAGTTTTAGTCATCCTTATCATCTTCATGAATGAGAAAATTAGTTATAGGATGAAAAGTTGAAGTTTCCATTTCCAATAGTCCTCTTCAGTAAGCACATTCTTCATTATATAAATGGCAAATTCATCATTCACATAGCATTGAAATACTTTTGACATGAAACAGAGAATTGAATTCTAGAATGTATATTACTTTTCAGGGACAGTATACATGAAGCCCATTTCAGCGACAGGCTAACATAAGTACATCATAGTCTGAAGTAGAAAAAGCTTGTGGTTTTAAGCATTGATCTGAAAAGAAAATAATTGAATGAATAATAAATGAATCTAGAATGGGTTGTCTTGCTCAGAAGAAAGTTGAGTGCCAATATTGTCAAGCAACACAAATTTCATGATTACGAATGGAATATATGCTTACAAGATATTCATTGTTGTTGTATTTGCCATCTTCCTATTTCAGTAAGAGAGACTTTTGTTTGGTCATTCCACTAACTACAAAGTACAATTAATATTGTGAGCCTAAATGCATAAGTTCATTATAGCAATTACAATCCTTTGAATAATTTCCTAAGGACTCTAATTGAGATGCAGTAACTTTTGCAGTTTTATATCTTCTGTTGATTTTTCTATCTTCATCTAATTAAATGCATATCATATTTTATTCAGAAATGTGTAATTTGCAATCTATGTATGTATAGCTGGTTAAAAATAAACTCTAAATGCATTTCATTAATAGAGATATTCAAGGATTTATTTCACCAAATATTTTGTTTTTGTCGGTGTGGGGCTTGAATTCTGGGCTTGGGCACTGTCCCTGTTCTTTTCAACACAAGGCAGGCACTGTATCACTTAATCCATTGCACCACTTCTGGTTTTCCAGTATTAATTGGAGGTCAGAATCTCACAGATATTCCTGCCCAAGCTGTCTTTGTACCGTGATCCTCAGTTTTCAGAGTCCTGAATAGGTAGGATTACAAGCAGGAGCCAACAGCGCCTGGCTTCATCAAATATTTTTATAAAAATGCCATGATGGAATTCAGCCAGCTAATTATATATGCAATATTTCATTAATCACTTTGAGAATGATGGTAGCCATCGCAACTGTATATATTGATCAATTACCAGGAAAAGATTCTCAATTCACATTTCATTATTCATGAGATGAGTGAATGTGAAATGATGAAATGGGCATAAACATTTCTATCCAAAATAACAGTGTCATTTATTCCTTCCCAGAATTGAAATTGAGAATAAGAGAATGAGAACATTCAGATAATTCTAATTTGACATATTTTGGGTGAGGTAGTTTCTTATTTTTTTCCTAGTGAAGCCACACCAATCAGAGTGTTGCTAGGTCAGAAAGCAATTCCAAAGCTCCTTCGTAGTGTGCAAAACATATGGGTATGTAGACCAGAAAGTTGGTTGTTCATTTATCCTATTTCTTTACTTTCAATTTTGAAAGATAATTGCATGCCATTGGAAAACAACATTTTCTTTACATGTTACCAGAGGATTTGATTGTTTCCCAAACAAAACTTGGGATGAGATATTCCAAAGACTTTGACAAAGGGAAAAATACATGCTTGGTTGAGGTGCTAGATTAGAGTGGTACTAACTTTATACATGGATTAAAAAAAAAAAAAAACAGGAAGATTGACCAATGTAAGAGTGATACAGGAGTTTGTGTTCAGTGCTTGTGCAAAGTTTTTCTGTGGGCTAGTCTTCTAAGAATTTGCCCCTACCACCTCTTATACCTTTTTATTTGATAATGGAGATAGGAGTCTCTGTGACTCTTAAGCCCTGGCTGGTAACAAAATCTCTTACACAGATCTTAAACTCTTGTATTGATACAATATCTTACATGAAGAACAAGTGTTAGGCTCTATAAATGTATTTTATCAAAGTTTAAAAACTTGCATGTATTCGCAAATTTGACCTCCGTTTACTAAAATATTGAATCCCCATACATAATTGATCAATGAATACAAAGGATGATTGAAAGGATATTTGAATCATACGGAATGTCAGATCATGATATCTGTCTTTTTCACAAAATATAAAAGAAGAACTAGTGTTTCTAACACATTTATAAGATTATCTCTTTGTTACTTTGTATGTCCCTCCTCCACAGTATAACCCCTGCTTTCACTATATTTGATGTCAGTATAACTTGTGGAGGAGATGGGGAAAAACCAGTTGTTTAAGGATACAGGTGGACCTGTTGCAACAATGAGAAGTACAAGTTGTCATGTCCAAAATGAGCTTTACAACGTTGGTGCGGAGGGGGGGGGAGGGGGAGGGATTTGGGGGGAAGGAGAAGGATTGGGATTAGGGGGGGAGGGGGAAGGCTGGGAAGGGATGTGAAGGATAAACAAAGGAGGAGGCTGCAATGCTTGGTAAGAAATGTACGCATTATCCTGCCCATGTAACTGTAACTCCTCTGCACAGTATGTTCACAAATAAAATTAAATTAAATTAAAAAAAAAAAGAAGAACTATATGTCCTACAGCACTAAAACTTACATTGGATTAAATTAGGACACATTTAATTTTCTACCCACAATTCTATCTACCTTCCAATATTGTGAAGTTTTCCATCAAACTAAGAGGAACAATTTTGTTATCAGTACCCTGTATATAGAAAAGGGACACATTGAATCTTTTCATATTATCAGTTTATTACCAAGGCAAGAAAATTAAAAGATTCAAGATGCATTCCAGGTCACATAATAATACTGTGGATGTCTTAATATATTAAACATTTAAGAAAACAATTAATTTACATTTTGGCCATTAGGTAATAGTGAGAAAAAGAAACCACCTCTAGTGTTTGGGAAATATGGCACACACAGTGTGACATAATTACCCATACAAAACATCTTGCCTATGCTCTTCTTGGAATAAAACTCTAGAAATACACTAGTTGGAATTGCACTGCCATATTTTCCAATACATGCTGCTGAGATTCCAAAAGCAATACAAAAATTTGTCCATGACTTTTCTGACCACACCACTGTCACATCATTTGAATATATTTCCAAAAATTTACCTTAGCAACAATACAGAAATTAATCATGAATAACAGAAGTTTTTTACTCCCAACATTTTCTAAGGAAACATAGGTTTCTGTATTTCACAATAGGTACGGCAACTTGCACTATATGATATTGTGATTTTTATCATAGAGACACTGCATAACCTCTCAGGGTCCATAGAATTCTCAAAAAATACCTCTGGAACAAACAATATAGTTGGGAATATATAAATCTTTACTGTTCTTCCTTTATGATCTGTACATTACCTTACGAATCCCTCTTGAGAGAATGAAGACACAAAATGTGAGAGTATTACTGTGGAAAATACCTTCTGAAATATTCCTTATTCTCATTAGATAGTTCTTTTTAGTATTATGAAAAAATGTTTATTCTAATTAAAGTATTTCTTATTTTCGTCCACCGTTATCTTCAGAGATGATACATCCATTGAAGTTCTGCTTTCTTACATTTCAATCTAGAAAGCTTCCATAATTTATTTGCTTGCTTACATCTCAATCTAGCATATCTAAACTCAGTGGCTGGGAAGGTAGCTCAGTAGAAATGGGATTAACTAACTTGCATGAGGCTCTGAGTTCCATTCTTCTGCAACCTATGTAAAAATTTCGGAAGTACCACTATGGCTCAAGTGGTTCAGCATGAGCTATGAGGTGTCGAGCAGAGAGAGAGCACCAGTCCCAGATTTGAGGACTGAAAAACATATACCTCCATCCCCACCAAAACAACAGCAACAAGCACTCTTGTCAATATAAAATAAGACCAGTTGAAATAATTTCTCAAAACAAAGATGGAAAGATATGTACTTCTTTTCATTGTGACAAGCAGGTAATTGTCAGCATTCCTGTTTGGAGAAAAACTTTCTTATAGAAAAGATCATTAAAAATTAGACATCTGAAATGTTGTGATTTTTCCAATGAAAGGAAAAGCAACCATGTAGAACATACTAATCTCTAGCTTTTTTTCGTACCTAGACAAACTGAATTGAAATATATTGACTTCTCTAATTCACAGGTTAGGGTAATTTATAGAAACTTATAGAAGCATCTTTGGGTGCATAGAGATTTCAATATTGATATTGGATTTGTGTAATATTCAGTGGTAGTTGCTTTGTTGAAATATATCATGCATATGAACAAAGTACGGGATATCACATTAATAAGCAGATATCACATTCATAAGGAGAGGGAAAGGTGGGTTCTCAAATTTTCCTTATTAGTATGACTGAGGAATTGAAGGACACAATAATGCTCTGGGAAGAAAAAGCAGACATGTTTTGAGACAATTTTAACAAGACCAACATGGAAGTGAAGAATTAGAAGGCCATGAATTTTCTATAAATGGAAAAACTGACAACATCTCAGTCTTACAAAGAACTTGGACACTTAGGTACTGAGAAAAAGAGAGGGTCTTATGGGAGTGTTTGATATCTCAAGAAGTTAATCAGACACACCAAAGCAGAGCTGGAAACTTGTCTGAAGTATACAGGAATGATGGCCATCAGAAGGCTTCTCAGAAGCAATGATCAGGTCTTGTGTGGGAGTGATCATCATTTCTTTGAATGCACAAATAGAGCTCTTGTAACAATCATGATGTTAGGACTTTCAGCCCAACTTTTTCTTCTCTCAATTAAGTCAAACTGGAGGACAGTATCCAACTACCTATATTTAAATGAACTATATTTCATTTCAATTTTACTAAAATTCAGTACATTTGATCCCTAGATGGTATTCCCTGTTACTGAACAACATGCAACTTCATCCTTATTCCCAGCCTTCCTGATAAACCATTGGTGTCTTCTATTTCTTGCATTGTTTTTCAGTATTCTATGACATGCAAATGACTTTTGTTAACAACATTTTTCAATACAACTAATAGAGATAAATATAGATACCAGGTTTGAAAGAATTATGCATATTGGCCAGATGAAGAATACTTTGATTGCTTTTCTTCATTTTTGCTGCCTAATGATAACGACAACTACAAATAGAGCACATTGTATGCATTGGAAAATTAGCACTTGATATGACAGGGTGAGTCATGAAGAAACAGAAAAAAATCACTGAGTTGTATTCTAGACAGTGTCCTTCAAAGATTTATGAACATTTAAAATATGTGCTAAGAAAATTTGAGCAAAATGTGCACACAGGCTTAGTGACAGAATAAGTGATTTAATGAACATTTGATTTTGTGGAAATGAAAGAGTCAAAAGGACAGGAAACATGCTCAATATGTCTGAAAATGGATTCTCACCAATCAGTTTTCTGAAGTAAGTATCAATTGGCAATAGAAAATTCATGATCTTTCAATAATCTATTAGTACATAGATTTCTCAGCAATTATACTGATTTCAGTGTCTTGTCCATTAGTTTGTTCCTGGAAAAAAGTCTAGCACTGTGAGAAAATGTTATTTATAATTACTATACTCACCACATCCATGGTTCTATTTTCCAGACATGAACACATATGGAAAAATTCAAAATTGAAACCAAAGATATGCTCCTTTATTTGTGTTGGTCGCTGTCTGGAAGGTAGAAATACTCAATCTCTTTATATGGTCACATATTTCCATTTTAATATGCCATGTGACAGGTTTCTCCTTTCATTGTTTCCTTAAGGCTCCCATAAACTCTACATAATCCAGCAGGTATAGAAAATGTTTAGGACTACTCCTCGTTTCTTCGTGTCTAGATATTAGTGTTGACTTAAACTCAAGAATTGTAATCATGTTCAAATATTTCTGCAAGTTTACACCCAATATTTTATAGAATTCAATAGGAAAAATACCACTGCCTATATATGCACACCATCATAAACAACGTGATTTCAAAACGACCGTATCTGGTGGTCACATTCTGAATTCAAAGGTCTAACTTATATTCCAATTATAGTTCCCAACAGTCTTTCACATGTTACAACTTCATAAATTTTACTTATTAACCAGTATGTGTAGCAACCTGAATGTTTACAGTGTATTATTCCTTCATGTGCAATATAGGCTAGAAATGAATTGCATTTTCAGAAAAAAGATATGCATAACACTGGTATGTATGAGCAATGATAGACTTTATGGGAAAAACACAAGTATTGATGATTTCCCTCGTTTGTAAAATCGATTAATTGGAAATTGATTGGGAAGTGCTTATGGCACATCAGTACTTTCAAAATGTGCATTAATAGAGTTCTTACCATTTATCCTAATTGTATATTAGAAGATTGTAATTTGTCTTTGACACAGGGTAGAAGGATCAAAAACGTAATTCTAAAATTATCATGAAGAAGCATTTTTAAAAAAATATCATTACACTGATCTTAAACCTATGTCAAATGTTTATGGTTCCCGTTGCTGTGTGAAAGAATTGGAAAGTTACCTGAGCCTTCCTTTATTACCTTTCTTCTTCATCTTTCGTGTATTTGGTTTGTTGGCAATTACCATTCATTCTTCATCCTTTCATTACTATGGGTAGAAATCTCAAAATATTGGTCATGATAACTATCATATGAAATTAAGCGTAACAAAAAATATTTGAAGGAAGAGTTTGAACTATTAATAAATACCTTTCAATTGAAATTCATGCCTGTTTTTACGCTGTAGAATTCATTACCTCATACTGCTATCAATCAGTCAAGCAATATTTGTGTCCTTTTAGTCAATTGGTTTTGAATCAAACATATTTAAGTGAAATTTCATGTCTTCAATATTATTCATACAACGTACAGGAAAAAATGATATAAAATACGTGAAAATATAGCAAAATGAGTGACTTACAATCTTCAACAAAATTACATGACAGTTGTATTTGGGCAGGTAGTAAATTTATATGCAGTAATTATGCCTCAGCAGGATCTGCTGAACATGTTTCTTGAGGCAAGTTTTAACCCTTCAAGTATAACTCAAGTAGGAAATTATAAATCATGTCCCTCTCTCCTCTAAGTTTTATGTGATTGCTCCTTTTAGTAAATGATCAATAAAAACTGACAATTGTGTACAAATATCTGATAACTCTGTATAAGTTAGAGATAGTTTTATCACATAATAACAATTTTTCCATTGAAAATTATTTGCTGCCTTAAGTAATAAAATGAGAGCAGGATGTAAGGGTCAATATACAGACTATGCCATTGGAAATTAGCGAGTGATACTTCCTAAATGCTAAATCAAACACACTGTGTTAAAGAATTTTCACCTTTTTTCTTGTGTGAAGGCTGGAGTTGCATTGATTCATACAGAAAAGTGAACAGCAATTAAACTGAAATAAAATGTTAATATTTACCACATGTTAATTGATATCTACAATGACTTATTAGTGTCAGAAAAAAATTCTTGTCAAATTCATTCTGGTTTGAAAAGTGAGGAGAAAAATCATGAAATTACAGGTCTGCAAGAAGATGGTGGATGATCAGCTGGGGATTAACAAGCTCTCTCATAGAAAGTAGGTTAAGGTTTCTATTGAAAAGTCCCAAGTCTACAGAGTCACACCAAGTGTGCCATCATAGCACACAGACTTAGACGATAAATGAAATGTCCAAGTGCTCATATCCAGATTTGAGTAGTTGCACTGCGGTGGTGGTGGTAGCTCCTACCACTGCCAACATATCAATTGAGAGAAGCCAGGAAAAGTGCCAGAAGTGTCCTAGGAGTGGACTCTACTCATTGTCATAAAGAACCAACAGGAAGTGAAAATCTTCATCTTACTGACCACAGACAGTAAGGAATTGAGGACAACTCTGAAACCAAGGGAAAGATGTGTGTACCCCCACAATTTCCTAACACTTCACGGAGTAGTAGTGGGAAAATAGACCTTCACGCATCAATGGGGAAGATCTCAATCTTTGATACTGAAAAAGACCTGACTGGAGTAGCCAGCACATAACTCAGCTTTTGGAAGAAGAGAATAGGAGCCATTCAACAGGTCAAAGTAACTTCAATTACATGGCTCAGCTTGCACCAGGCAGAGGGAGATCAGCCCATGGAAGAGTGACTTTCTTTACTGGGTAAACAAAGTCAGAGGATGCCACTATGCCTTGCAGCATAGGCAACAGACTCGGTAGCAGAAGGCATACAAGAAAGGTAATTGAAACTCAGGAAACAAAAATCCTGAGAATGGCTCCAACCTGGACTGTGTGAGTGTCTCAAGAGTTAGACCCTCACGGAAAAGCTACTGACTGCTGAAAGTTCTCAACCCTACCCACAACTTAGCCCCACCAGGGCAACTCCAAAGTAGAGGAAACAGGAATCTCCCTCTATTGTGATGATCAAAGCAGATGTACCTCGCATTGAACTATTCTCGAAAGAGGGTCATAAAATCTCTGAGAAGCAGGGCTTCTTTGTGTATGCTCAAAGTGATTTAAGAAACCAGACAAGCCATGAGACTTTCAAAAGGAACAGGAAAACAGACACTCCACCAAGAGACTGGTTACAAACACAAGGCACACTCATTTTACCCTGCACACTGAAAAAATCCAGTAACTCCTTCCTATGTAATTTAATTAAACATATATTGTGTTCTTTTTTTTTTTTCTTTTCATCATTTTTATTTTAGGTGTGTGTTCTAAAAATTATTTCTATATTTTTCTCTTTTGGTCTTTTTGTGTTTTTTTACAGCACTTAGTTGCTTTTGTATTCATCCACAAGTATATATGCAACTTCTATTATTAGGTCTTATCCTTTATTGTGTTCATCCTTAATTCAGATATAAATCCCTCAATTCACAAACTCTGATTTCACTTCTTTCATTGTACTATTATTACTTTATACTTATATAATTTTTAACTGTCTCATTTTTATTTTTTTATTTTTGGTTTTCTTTTTTGATTTTACTCTTCCTTTCCTTATATGCTCTCTGCTCTCTGAATCCCTCACTCCTTTTCCCTCCCACATTCCTCTAATCTAACTTTCTCACCACAATTCTCCAAACACCTATTAATTTCTGATCTTCTGATTCCTTCTTTGACTTGCATTTTGTCTTTGATAATTTATTCAGGTTTGTTTGTTTATTTGTTTGCTTTCTGTTGAACTAGATTGTATGTGTTGAACCAGATTATATGTATACTTACATTGACTGCATCAAAAAATCTGGGCAACTACAGGTCTATGGTTTATACTTGCCTTAAAATAGTGTACTAGCACCGAGTTAATTTTCTTTTCATACCCAACTTTGAAGAACGAGTCAGAGGAACACAAGAAAAATATCATCCAGGAACTCAACTCCACTCATGATAATCAGCAACAGAAGTGTAAATGAGTAATCCAGACAAGAGTTCCAAAAATGCTCTACAAACACTACTGACAAACATGCTGAATGAAAAGAATGAAAGCTTGGACAGAGTGTGAGCAAAATTGGCTTACCAAAAGATTATTACAGGAATTATGGGAGCGTGATGTCTACCTAGATATTAATAAATGAATTTCAGATAAATACAGGAATTGCATGAGAAGGATGAGAATAAGCAAAGATTAATAGAGGCATTCCTGGAATCCACAAACAGAAGGCATGGGAAACCCATAGATGCCACAAAGTGAAGGCTGAATGATGTCCAATAGAAGGAAAGGAAGTCCAATGAAACTATAAGAACTGAACTAAGGAATTGGAGAATGAACACTATAACTTAAATCAAGGAATAATAAAAGCTTAAACAATGCTCCAGCAAAGAAATCAAATGACAGAATCTGAACGTTTACAAGAAAAGAAAATAAAAAAAAAAAAGAAAGAAAAAGAAAAAGGCTTTTCAGTAGGTTAGCTAATGCAAAAGACAGGATTTCTGCTATGGAAAGAGCCTAGCCATTACAAAGAAATGACAACTATTCAAGAAAAATCCAAGAAAAGGGATAGATCTATTTCATATTGAGAAGACAGCATCAAAGGGTCTTATTTATGGCTTATGTGTGTAAACAAATGTTTATAAACAGAAGTGAAAGGTCTAGGAAGTTTATTTAACAGGATTTTTACAGTGAACTTTCCAAATTTGCTAAAAGATAGGGCCATTCTAATACAAGAAGCTTTTACAACCACAAATAGAGACTGGTCCAGAACAGGACATCCTGATATCACATTTTAATATTCACAGGATCAAATGAGACCAAGGAAAGTATCCTTAAATCTGTTACAGTATAAAGATCAATCACTACAAAGGGAAAACAATCAGAATAACTTAATATTTCTAGCCAGAGTTAATTAAAGCAAGAAGAGTCTGGAATGATATATGCAATGTCCTACAAACAAACAACTCTGAACCAGGAATACTGGATCCAACTAAGTCTCCTTCACAGAAAAGTTCAAATAAACTATCCTCCACTGCAAACAAATATTCAAACAATATATCTCTATCAATCCAGCCCTACAAACGATACTTGAAATATCTCACATCTAGAAATCTAATAAGAACATGATAAAGGAATGAAATAGCTTCGGAAGAGAGAATCTAAAAATCATAAGAAGATCCCAGTTGGCACAGGTCACAAGACAATGAATAACATGGCAGGAACTACCAAAAACCTCCCAGTTCTAATTCTCAATATTAGTGGACTGAACTGTCCAAGTAAGAAACGTTGATTGTCTAGTTAGATCAAAAAACAAGATGCTTCTATCTGCTGCCTTCAAGAGACACTCCCTTCCACAAAAACAAACGTATTCAGAAAGTAAAAGACTGGAATAAAAAGGACAGAGTTGCAATACTAAATAGCAGATAAATCATTTCAAATTAAAATAAGCAAGAAGTGACAAAGAATTAATGAATCAACCTTTCAGAGGGATACTGCAATTCTTAATATCACTTCACCACAAAACAGAGCAACCAAATACATCTGAGAAACTCTACTTTCCCTCAAGTCTCATATAGATCCAAAGACATTGATTCCTGGAGAATTTAACACATCAAAATTCTTACTGGATAGATCATCCCAGCAAAAAGTAAACTGAGAAACCTCATATCTATACAACTGCATAGATCAAATAGACAATACACATCTACCACACAATTCACCCAGCAGCACAGAATACACATTCTTCTCAGCAGCACATGGAACATGCTCAATAATAGCCCACATTTTAGGTCAAAAAGCAAATTTATTCAAATTCAGAAACATTGCATTTATGCCCTGCATTCTCCCAAACCACAAGGGAACAAAATTAGAATGCAACACCAAATAACTCCGAAGAAAATACTGTAACACATGGAAGCAGAACAACATACTCTTGAACCATAAGTGGGTCATGGTAGAGAAAAGAAAGGAAATTCAAATATTCAGGATATTTAACAAAAATGAACACAAATTCATAAGGTCCTCTGGGATACATCAAAGGCATTAGTTAGAAGCAAGTTTATAGCTGTGAGTTTCTACATCAACAAATGGAGAGACCTGGAATCAACAATTTAAGGAGGCATGTAAAGCTTTTTGAAAAAGAGCAACAAGCTAAACCCCAATCCACTAGATGGAAAGAAATTATTAAAATTTGATTAGAATTAAATGAATTCAAGTCCAAAAATACCCTAGAAAGAATCAAGACAGCAAAGAGTTGGTTCTTTGAAAAAATTAACAAAATTGAGACCCTTAGCAAATCTTACCACAAACAGAAGAGAATACTGTCATATAAACAAATTCAGAGATGAAAATGGAAACATCAACACATGAAGAACCAAGATTCAGGACATTATAAGGAAATACTTCTTATAACTTTATGCTAATAAGTTTGGGAATCTGGAAGAAATGAACACATTTGTACCTAATATTGACCTTACCCAACTCAACAAGTTTATTTAAACCAACATAATCGACTCATAACAATCATTGAAATAGAAAGAGCAATAATAGTCCTCCCACCCAAGGAAAGCACTGGACCAGATGAATTTAAAATGCTTCAAAATAGAACTCACATGAATACTCCAACTAATCAATGAAATTGAAAGTGAAAGTTCAGTGCCAAACTCTATGAAACCATCAAAACCCTGATCCCCAAACCAGGCACGGATTCATTAAAAACAGAAATATAGAACTATTACTTTGATGACTATCGGTGACAAATTCCTCAACAAAACATTGGACAATCGGCTTCTAAAATTCAGCAAAGAATGATACACCACTATCAACAGGATTAATTTCAGGGATCCAAAGCTGGTTCAATATATGCAAAATAATTAATGTAATACATCCCAATAACAAGAGAAAAGATAAGAAAAAATGAATTGTGTCAATAGATGCAGAAAAGCATTTGACACAGTCCAACACTTCTTTATGATGAAAGTTCTGGAAAAACTAGGAATCCATTGAACATTCCTCAATATAATAGCCTGTGTATGATTACCTAAAGAGATGATTATACTTAATAAAAAAAGATAGTCATTTCCTGTATACTCAGAAATGAGACAAGGATGTCCTCCACTTCTCTTTAATTACAAGGCATAGAAAGATGCAGATATAAAAGGGATCCATGCAGGGAATAATGAGGAAACACTCTCATTCTTTCCAGATGACATGATCTTGTATTTAAAGAATTCTCTAGTATCTACTCAGAAATTACTTGAGCTTATCAGAAATTTTGGCAAAGTAGCAGGATACAAAATTAACCCTCAAAATCAATGACCTTTCCTGCAAACAATGAGAAGAGTCCAGCTGAAATCGGAGTAAAATAACTCCTTTTGAATAGCCCCATAAAAATAAAGTAACTAGGTATTGATTTAAATGAAGAAGTGAAGGACCTCTACAATGAAAATTTTAAAAACTGATAAGAAAATTAAACAGAAGTAAGGAAGTGGAAAAAAAGCCAGGATTGTGAAGGTTAATGTGAAATGACAATACTCTCAAAGGCTAGCTATAAGTTAAATGCAATACTAGTCAATGTTCCAACTTCACCTCATTCTTCAATGAAATAGAAGAAGCAACCCAAAAATTCATATGTGGAATAATAAAAGACTCTGAATAGCAAAAACACTCTTTAGAAGAAACAATAGTAGTAGAGGAATAATAACACCAAATTTCAAACTTTACCACAATGCCATAGTAATGAAAACAGCGTGGTACAGGCAAAAGAACCAACCTCGGGCCAATACAATAGACCTAAAGACCCAGAAATGAACTCACAGATCTATATAGCCAACTAAATTTCCCTAAGGGAGAAAAAAAATAGAATGGAAGAAAGACAGTCTCTTCTGTAAATGGTGCTGACAAAGCTGATTAAAGACCTGTAGAAAACTAACAATAGATGCCCATATATCACCCTGCAATAGAAACAACTGCAAATGGTCAAAGACCTCGAAGTCAAAGCAAACAATCTGAAAACATTGGAATAAAAACTAGGAGAAACTCTAGGGCTCTTTGGCACAGGCTGAAATGTTTTTTATTAAAAACCCAGTAACTCAAAACCTCAAAGAAAGTTTGGAAATGAAACTACAGAGCTTCTGCAACACCAAGGACAGAAAGACCAATAGAAAGCGTACTAACTGTAAGATCTTCACTAGCTATACAATGGACAGGGGTCTCAAAGCCAAGCATCGGTGATTCAGCCTTTAATCCTAGCTACTTAGGAGGCTGTGATTTTAGGATCAAAGCTCAAAGCCAGCCTGGACAGGAAAGTCTGTCAGATTCCCATCTCAAAAAACAGTATAAAAATCGGCAGTGGCCCTATGGCTCATGTAGCCCACCTTGAGCTGAATGGCACAGAGATAGAGTCCAAGCCCAGAGATTAAGCCTCTTGACGACAAATTAAAAAATACAGAAATAAAGGAAATATATTAGAATTCAAAAAAATTAATACCCCAACAGAAGATCCTCAAAGAAACAACTGCCCAATAAATAAGTGGAGTAAAGTCTGAAAGAGAAGAATCCCTTAAACAGAAATAAGAATGTCCAATAGACAGAGGAATAAATGCTCAACATCTCTAACTATAAAAGAAATACAAATCAAGACAAAATTAAGAATCCACCTCATCCTACATAGACTTTCTATAACCAAGAAATCTATGGAACCTTCCTCAATACAATAAAGGCTGTATATGACAAAACTACAGCCAGCATTATACTCAATGGTGAAAAATTAAATCCATTCCCTCTTAGCTCAGTAATAAAAGAAGGATGCCCACCCTCGACATTGCTCTTCAATGTAGTATTAGAATGCCTAGCTACAGCAATAACACAATATACAAACAAAAAGGGGATCCAAATAGGGAAAGAAGAATTAAAACTCTCCCTCTTTGCAGATGACATGATCTTGTATTTGAAGAATCCCATGGACTCAGCTCCCAAATTATGCAAGGTGATTCAAAACTTTGGCAAAGTAGCAGGGTATAAAATTAACCCTCAAAAATCAATGGCTTTTCTGTATGCCGACAATGAGAAAAGAGTGGTTGAAATTAGGAAAGCAATTCAATTCATAATAGCCTCACAAAAAATAAAATACCTAGGAATTAACTTAACCAATGAAGTGAAGGACCTCTATGATGAAAACTTTAAAAACGTGAAAAAGGAAATCAAAACCCAACTTAGAAAGTGGAGAAAACTCCCATGCACCTGGATTGGAAAGATTAACATCGTGAAAATGGCAATACTTCCCTAGGCTATCTACAAATTCAATGTGATCCTATCAATATTCCAACCTTATTCTTCAAGGAAATAGAAGAGGCAATGCAAAACTTCACATGGAAATATAAAAGACCCCGAATAGCAAAAGAGTTCCTTAACAGAAAGAAACGTGCTGGAGAAATATCAATATCAAATTTCAAACTCTAATATAAAGCCATAAAAATAAAAACACCTTGGTACTGGCACAAGAACAGACTTCAGGACCAATGGAATAGAATTGAAAACCCAGACATGAACCTACAAACTTATAGCCATCTAATCTTAAATAAGGGAGCTAAAAAATAGAATTGAAGAAAGACAAAAATCTTCAGTAAATGGTGCTGGAAAAATTGGTTAACTACCTGTAGAAAACTAGACCTAAATCCTTATATATCCCCTTGCAACAGAATCAACTCCAAATGGATCAAAGACCTCGGGGTCAATGCAGTCACTCTGAAAATAATACAGGACGGAATAGGAGAAACGCTAGGTCTCCTTGACACAGGCTGAAATTTCCTTAATAGAGACCCAGAAATACAACAAATCAAACAAAGTTTGGACAAATGAGATTGCATGAAATTGCATGGGATTGCAAGACCAATAGAAAGCCCACGGCTTCGGAGAAGATCTTCACTAGCCATTCAACAGACAAGGGTCTCATATCTAAAATATAATGGAACTTAAAAAAATAAATCCCCCAAAAAAAAACCTTCAAAGAAACAACTGCCCAATAAATAAGTGGGCTAAAGACTTAAAGAGAAACTTCTCTGAAGAGGAAAGAAGGATGGCCAGTAGACACATGAAGAAATGCTCAACCTCTCTAGTTATAAAAGAAATGCAAAACAAAACAACATTATTATACGACCTCACCCCAATTAGAATGGCGATAATCAAGAACTCTAATAACAACAGATGCTGGAGGGAATGTGGCCAGAAGGGAACCTTAATACATTTTTGGGAGAGTGTAAACTTGTTCAACCACTTTGGAAAGCTGTATGGAAGTTTCTCAAAAGTCTCCACATAGAGCTCTTCTATGACCCAGCAATGCCACTTTGGGGCATTTATCAAAATGATCACAAACAAAACCATACTAAAGTTTCCAACACAACTATGTTTACTGCAGCATTATTTACCATAGCTAATATATAGAACCAACCAGATGTCCCTCAGTAGATGAATGGATCAAGAAAATGTAGTGTAAATACACAATGGAATTCTATGCCTCCATCAGACAAATGACATTTCCCTCTTTGTTAGGAAATGGAAAGACTTTGAAAAAATTTTATTAAGTGAAGTATGCCAGGCCCAAAGAAAGCATAGGTCCCATTGTTTCCCTTATTTGCAATAAGTAGTATATGTCTGAGTCAAGCAGAAAAGGTCATATAAGTTGATGTTAGAGGAATGAACCACAAGATAAGTACTCAATTTTTTTGTGTGTTTTCTTTCCTCTCATGCAATTATTTCTAATATATTCATAAGAAAATTTCTATGTTGCTTTGTATGTCCCTGCCCCATGTTATAACCTATGGTTTCACAGCATTTAATGTCAGTATCATTTGTGGAGGGGAAGGAAAAAAAAATTTTAACTAGGGATGCAGATGGACCCATTACAAAAAAGAGATGTACAAGTCGTTATGTTGAAAAAAAACTTTACAACTTTGGTGGAGGGGGAGGATCGGGTGGGGGGAGTGGTGGAGTATATGAAGGGATGGGAAGTGGAAACAAAGAGGAGGCATGTAATTGGAACTCTTCTGTAAGTTATTCTAAAAATTAAAAAAATTCTAATAACAACAGGTATGGGAGGGGATGTGGCCAAAAGGGAATCTTACTGCGTTTTGTTTTGAGTAAGCTTGTACAACCACTTAGGAAATCATTATAGAGATTTCTCAAAGGATTGAACATAGAGTTCCCCTGCAATCACACTTTTGGGCATTTAACCAAATGCACACAAACAATGATATTCTAAAGCTTACAAAATTATGTTATCGCAGTACTATTTACCATACCTAAGATATGGACCCAACCTAGATTTCCCTAAGTAAAATATCGATCAAGCAAATGTGATCTATAGGTATATATATGTATATATATATATATATATATATATATATACATATATATATATATATGTATATATATATATATACATATATATATATATGTATATATATATATACTTATATATATATATATAATATATTACACACACACACACACACACACACACACACACTCACAATGTATTTCTGGCTCTATTAGAAGGAATGGCAATGCTTCATTTCTTAGAAAATGGAAATTTTGGGGAAAAATTATATTAAATTAAGAAAGCCAGGAACAAAGAAACATAGGTCCCATGGTGTCCTTTGTTTTCAATAGCCAGTATGTCTAGGACATGCAAAAAATCTCAAAAGGTAAGTACATATGACAATATAGGATGATGTTAAGAAATGAACCCAAAAAAAAGGGACAAAAGTGCTTATATTTTTCCTGCTATTTTCTAATAGATTTATAATATACTATGTGATTTTTTGTGTCTTTTGTATATTCTTCCCCTAGCGAATAAGTCCAGTTTTCAGTGAATTTGATGCAGGTGCCCTGAAAATTGTATATATGTATATATATATATATATATATATATATATATATATATATATATATATATTTCTAATTAGGGGAGGAGAAAGCAAATAAAAAATTTCTTCAATAAACATACATATTGATCCATTCTAACAATGAGATGTTCAATACACTCTGTTGAAAGGGACTTTCCAACTTCAGGGAGAAGGAAGGAGTTGTGCAAGTGGTGGGGGAAGGAATTGTAGGGCAAAAACAAAGGAGGAGGTAATAACGGTCAATAGGAAGTGTACTTATTACCTTACTCATGTAACTGTAACCTCTTTGTACAGATTTTTCATAATATATATATGTATGTATATATATAATTGAAAGAGGGATTTGTACTTGGCTAATCATACTCAGCAAATCTATTTGCACATCAGATTTTTTTTTTGTATAGTGTGGTGTGTGTGATGGGTTACCTTGCCACTAGCTGAAACAGGTTGTGGTAGAAGGCTTACAAGTTCAGAGACAGACTGGAGTACATCAAAAGTTAGAAGGAGGGAAGGAAGGAAGGAAGGAAGCAAGGAAGGAATGAAGGAACAAAGGAGGTAGGGAGGGAGGGAGAGAGGGAGGGAGGAAAGCAGGGAGGGAGGAAGGGAGGAGGGAAGGAGGAAGGAAAGAAGGAATGACCCATGCAATTAAGGGAGGAATTAGGTGGGAAGAAAGAAAAGAAGCAAGGAGATCCAGATCCAGATGATGATGGCTTACAAATATATGTTATGTGAAAGTTAAAATAACAACAACAAATATTAAGAAACGAGGCATAGTGGTGATGCCCATAATCCCAGCTTTTGGGAATTAGGCAGTGAATCTGGGCTACTGGAAAATTTCAAGATGAACCTGGCATATGAAATGAAGAGATTGTTACCCCAAAGTTATAACTGAATACCCCTGACTGTTACCTATAATCCAAGTTTCTTTGAAGGCATAGAATGGAAGAATCAAAGTTCAATGCCATTCCAGACACAAATGCCCTTAAAACAAGGGAAACTGGTAGTGATGACCTGTGCCTGTCGTCCCAGCCACAAAAGGATGCCCATAAAATATAAAATTGTAGTCTCTAGGTGTGTGCTTGGATAGCAAACAGAATCCTCTCAAAAATAAGTAGGAAAGTATAGTGGAAAAAGAGGCTGAAGTCTTGACTGAACACATACCTATTAAGGGAAAGTGGTAGAGAACTTGTCAAGTAAATGTGAGGATCTAAATTCACATACAGAAGCATCAAAATAAAACAAAAGAAAGCTGAAACAGACTACAGAATATTTTATAAAACTGATGAATTTCTCAATGGAGTTGAATTTTTGGTATTGCTAGTTCCAATGGAGTTTTGAACAATCATGTTTTAAAATGTTCAGCAGACGTTTCCTCTTCATGTAGGTCCTCCAATACAAGTAAGTAAATCTTTCATATCTACTTGAGTCACTTTGCTCAATAATCACCTCTTACAGAATGATTCTGTCACAACTCTGTACAGCAGTGTGTTCATGTCTAAAAATTTTCTTGAAAGTGCTCACTCAATTGTCATTGTGCATCTTGTGCATGGAGCATATAGATATCTATAACAGTTCTATATGATACAAAATTTTCTAATGATTTATTTAGTCTTAAAATTTATATGTAAAGTGAAAGAGATAAGCATATAATCACTGATAAATCTAAACCGGTGCAGATGATTTTTACTGTACAGCAAAGCATACACATATTGCAGTAACTGTATTGAAGATTCGTTATGTTAACATCACAATTCCTATGAATGATGAATTAACTTATTGTGAGAAAAAAAGAAACTAATTTTTGCTGTGAAGCAATTACAAAGAACTCTTTTCTGACTCCCTGCAAATGAGAAGCATGCCCTTTCAAAAACTTGTTTAGAATGAATGGGAGGAAAAAATAAAACTTTTCTGATTCTAATCATTACATTTATTTACTAAAACTCAGTTTTGGAAATTAGAAATGGCCTAGAGATTTTTATGCAAAAGATTATGACAAAATCCTATTTATATATTTCCTAAGCAAACGACCTTAACATACATCTTGTAATGGGGACATAATGAATAAGGTTATTCAGGATTGATCTAGATTTCAGAATTTAAAAGATAGTCTAGGCTAATTAGCCTAAAACTCTTTTGGTCTCTATTTGTTTTCTTTATCCAACAAGGAGCTAGTGGCACCAGTAGTACTCAGAGAATTACTAATAGATACTATCATTCTCATCTGTTTCAAAGGGAATTGTTATGGAATATGTACCACTAGTCATCCCATCTTTTGTAGGATTTAGGTCTTTTATTTTGATTTTAATTTTATTGTCACGGTGTTGTACAGAGGGTGTAATAAGCACAATTCTTGGTGAACATGTTACCCCGTTCCTCATTTATGTATCTCTTTCCAATCATAATCCCCTTCCCAAGTTTTACAGGTCATATCCAGCATATTTTTGTGTTAGTGTTTCTAATACATATATTTCTCCATTGTCATTTCTTACCATTTTCTTGTTATGTGAATCATTGCAGAAGTTCTATAGTTTCAGTCTACTTTTTCAAATGTAATGTCATGGCAAATGCATAATCTCCACAATTTTTGTAACACTTTTAGAAATACATCTCACTTATTAACCCATGTACTATCGGGAATTACAGATATTCAAAAATCATCACAGGATGTGATATAAAAATACAATAAAATTACTAAATTTGGAAATAGTTTATTCATGATTTTATATGAATGCATCTCCTATTCTGTTCTCTGTTGCTGTTTTCCACACTCTTGCATTTCACATTGTTATGCATTATGCCTTGTTCTGTTGCGAAGACTAACATGATCTGACAAAAATTATAGCCATATATGCAACATATCATAGTGATGTAATAAATAATCTTCAGTACAATTACAAAAGAAGTGTCATAGATAAAACTTCACATATGTTCAAACACAGAATAGTCTTGATTCCATTAAGATGTGTGAAATATGCAAATGTTTGCAACATAATAACAGTCACAGAAGGTAGTGCTCTTAGGGACAGATTCAGAATGATGTTGAATAATTAGCTATCTTTTCATAACTATATAAATGATTCATGTCTGTGAGAATAGTTCAATTCTACCATAGTAGGAGATTCTAATGACTGACTCCCATAAAATAGCTTTATCATATCTGTATCTTGAGCAGTCTAGTGTTGGGGGACATCAATATTTACCATCTGTGCAGATGATAGAGCATGTTGTGGTCCAAATTATGTTATAGGAGAGCAATAGTGTAGGATGGTGTAGAGTAAAACTAATTTATTTTAAATAGTATTGCAAGGTGTGGTATGTGATTAGGTTAATCCCTTTAAAATAATGGGACCACTGATAACTCCCTAATTAATATAACAAAATTTTTGTTTTTACAAGTATGGAGGTATAAGGTAAAACAAGACTGCATCATGTCAAAACAAATATTTCAGACACATGCACATGAGATACAAATAAATTGGCATGAACATACAAAGGCTTATTAAGCATAAACATATTTACACAGTTAGTCACGAAGAAGAAAAATAATTGTTTAAACAGCATATCGAGACAAAACAGAAAGTTATGAATTGACCTCAGTATTTACAAATGTTCTCTCAAGACAAATCTCTAGAATATTGTAATTTTCCCTCCCAGAAAAATTAAACAGCAAGTCATATTCAGTATGAGGTTTAATGCTTAGTTATCATGGAGTAATTAAATGGTGTTGCCTAAGTTTATAACTAGTAAATATCCTATATTGATGTGAAGAAAATTGCAATATTATCTCAGGATATAGTACATGAGTAAAAATACTAAATTTGCTTCAAATCCTATTTTAGATATGAAGAATTTACAGAATTCACAGTTACTAGTGTTTCCAGAATTAATCCAGTGGTATTGTGTATATGAAGGATATGCAGACAAATTCACAGAAATATGAAGATGGCATTTACAAAAAAATTTAGTATAAAATTTATTTCAATATATGTATTTTGTTTACTGAATTTCATAATGCTTTTATACATTGTGGATCACAGTTCAAAATTATGCCTGAAAATTCTCTGGAAGCTACTGAAAATATATTTTCATAGGAAAGTTCATGGGACCGGATAATACCATTTTTCCAAAGTATATTTTAATACTTACCTGCCTTCAATTAAGTACTGCTAGGAGGGGCTGGGAAGGGGGTTCAGCGGTAGAGGGCTTGCCTTGCATGCATGAGGCCCTGGGTTCTATTCCTCAGCACCACATAAGCAAAAACAAAAAGCCGGAAGTGATGCTGTGGCTGAAGTGGTAGAGCAATAGCCTTGAGCTGAAGAGCTAAAGGACATCACCCAGGCCCAGAGTTCAGGCCCCACGACTGGATTATCCCCCCCTCCGCACTCCAAAAAAGAAAGAACTGCTAGGAAATATTCCGGAAGAGCATCCTAGCAAAGGCTACAGTGTAAATTTCCTGAGTTGATAGAATATTCGGACAGAATTTAATGATTGGTGCTATCATTCCATGATACAAAAAATGCTTCAGAGAGTAGTGTATTGGCATTTCAATTAAACCTAGAAAACTCGACCTAACAAAGGAACTGTAGGAAGACAACAGCTGATATTCAGAAAAATTCTGAATATGAGTAATGTTTAGCTCTAAGAATAAAAGTAGTAACATAAACGGGCAGAACGAAAGAATTGTGTGCACATTAAAGTATCTGCTAAAGATGAGGAGACCCATCAAAGACAACAGGAAGCTCTTCCATCAAATAGACGTATCTTTTTCAGTGGTCACTTCTAATGTCTCCTCTGTTTGGTTCCATACTTAATGCTATCATTTCACCTTGAGGATTTCTGGTCCTTCATCATCGCACCAGGTGTCTCAATTGAAATGCTCCCTTCTGGCGCAAAGACTGAAGGGAAGATTCCATTTCTGAGTGCTATAATTTTCGTCATAGAATTCACTGGAATTGTTCTAGGATTTGATAGAAGTGTGCTGGTGGTGTCTTCTTAGCATTTAACTCACCAGAACTATGATCATACTTTTTATAAATACATAGAAGGTACTTTACATAGCACTTGTTTCAATGGTCTGTTTGATCTAGGGAAGTATATATATCCCTGCGCTAAAATATTCCCAGCAAAAAATAATAACTGCATTATATTTCAGCCACTGAAATAGGGCTAATGGAGGGCAGTGTACTTTTCTCCTCAATGAAGTTTATTCAGCAAAGAATGAAGCAACTGCTTGCAAATATAAATACCTTAAAGCTCACGGTGAGTACTCTGCCACTTGAACCACAACATCACTTCTGGATTTCCAGCGCTTTATTGGAGATAAGAGTCTCACGGTCTTTCCTGCCCAGGCTGGCTTTGAACCGTGATCCCCAGACCTCAGCCTCCTGAATAGCTAGGATTACAGGTGTGAACCACCAGTGTCCGGCCTTGTTTCAATTATCTTAAACCATATTATATTTTTCTACCGATAGAAATACTGAAATGCTTCAGTTCAGCTATTCAAAACAGACAAATTTGTAGACCAATAACATCCTGTCCTCATTATTCTATCATCAAATAGTTTAATTTACAATAGTTTGTTCATATACACTAGTTATATATTGAAGAACCTTGCCACTGAGAATACATATTTCTCAAAGTTTCCTTAGGGTACAACAAAAATCTTTGGCATATTTTTAAAAAATTACTTGGTATTTATGAAAAATAATGATATGAAATCTACATAATGCTAAAAATGTGACATATGTTATGTGCCATCTCATATATCACAAACATTTCAATTCATCTTAGGAAACTTGCCATAATAACTTCATATTTTATTAAAATCTAACTGAATTTCATGTGTCCTACACTAACCTGTCAATAGATTCTTGAGTTGCAAGTTCTATAATCAAAAGTTATAGTGCAGAAATTTGCATGTAGTTTATGTTATTGGTGATTAAATAATGCAAAGGCATTCCTAAAGGCAGACATCCAAAAGTATTTTTGTACAGCTTTTATATGTTTATTTTGTACCATTATAACATTAATATTTGTATAAGTAAAAATATATGGTATATAAATGAAGAAATCAGACATCAATAAATTAGAGTACTTTTTCCACATTCGTTTAAAAGTTCTCAGGATACATCATCCTCTGTTTTGGTACGATGAAGAAAAATGCCTGAAATATATGAAACATTTTGAGTTAAAAGTTATACATTTCTACAGCTTGTTATTACTGACCATAATTTTTTAATGGACAGATATCAATATATTTCAATTCAAGTGTGTCTAGCAACAAAAAGTATTAGAGATGAATAGGTTCTATCAATTTCTTTCTCATATCGCTGATGAAATCACAACATTTAAAAAATGTGGTTTTTAAGTGTTTCGTCATGTTTTCTCTCAGAGAATTTTTTTATCCGCAGGACTTGGTGATATTTAGCTGTCTGTCAAAATGGTAAAAGGTAAACATGTTTATGCATTTGTTATGGGCAATTACTTTAAATGGTCTAGTTCATGCCATTTTTTTCTTGTTTGGAATCACAGAAAGTATACTGACAGGAACCGAGTGAATAGAATAGTAGGATTCATCTTGATTGAATCTGAAACTTTAGACTTTTGATAATTATAACTTTGACTTTTGATGTGCTAGATTGAAAGGTGAAAAGAATGTAAATTATGGGTACATTCTAGATTGAAATGTAAGAAAGCATTTAAATCGGGGGCACTCAATGTATGTATGTTTTCAGAAGATAAAAGAAAATCTGAGTTCGATTTGACTCAAATCAATAATTTTTGACTATAATAAATATATCTAATAATAAAAATTAAGGACTTCCTAATAGGGACTGAGAGTACATCATAACTTAAATTCCAGAGTAATATCCTTTGTCATATTTTAAATCTATATTCCCCAAATAGGGATTCCTGAGCTAAGGTAGAGTTAATATGGAAAACAACATTGAAGACTTACATGATCCCCAATATATTGATTTTCCCGAAGTATTTGATCTCTTTCAGAGGAATCTGTGGATCCTGAGAGGTTATTGCTGTGTCCCTATGATAAAAATCACAAAATCAGAACATACAGGTTCCCATACCATCTTGTGAAATGTAAAGAGTTAATGTTCATTGGAACATGTTGATATTCCATAATTTCTTTAGTTCATGGATGACTTTGAGTATTGTTTTTGTAATAAATTGTGGGAAATGTATGTGAAAATGTGAGAGAGACTGTGGGCTTAAATGTCATAGTGAGATTTTTGTATTTCTTCTGATATCTCAGCAGCATGTAATGAAAATTAAGACAATCATATTCCAACTGTATTTGTAGACACGTGTTTCTAGATCCCTATTCAAAGCAGAACAAAGGCAAGATGTTTTGTGTGGACAATTATGTCAAACTGTATGTGCCATATTTCACAAATATTAGAGGTGGTTCCCTTTTCCTCCCCATTACCTAATGGCCGTAATGTAAATCAATGGTATTCTTAAGCATCAAATTATTTTGTTAAAACACCCACTCTATTATCATATGGCCTAGAATTTAGTTTGCGTACTTTACTTTTCATGCCACGGTTATAAACATAACATGGGAGATGCATTTTCTCTTTTCTATAAAGAGGGTATTTATTACAAAATTGCTCCTATTTTCTTCAAAAACTTCACAATATGTGAAGATTCACTCTACTATGGGTAGAAAATTACTATTTTTCTTCATGTGACACTGCTACAATAAGTTCCAAAGCTTTAGGAGAGGCATAGTTTCTGCTATTTTGTTTGTAAAAAAGACACATGAGATGATACTCGGTTTTGATATTTTCAACTATGTTTTCAATGACCCTATCTATGCATTGGTCAATTGTATATAAATAATCCATGTTTGAGTAAACATAGGCCAAATTGAGCATATGTTTATGTTTCTACCGGTCCATATACAATTTATGGATACTGGCACTGTTTCCTCATTAAAGAGAAGGGTTTGAGATCTCTGTATCATTTTTTTAATGTCAATCCAGGCAGGACAGTCATAAACCTTCTTATCTCCACTATCAAATGAGAATAGAAGAAGTGCTGTGGCTAAAATTGTAGAAGTCTAGCCCTGTTCTAAAGGATGCCCTTGTTTTTACTCTTCCTCACGCAATTTAGGTCAATGTATATACACAATGCATTGCATTAGACTCAAATGCAGTGAAAATAGGGTTTATACCATGGGGGGAGGAACTAACCAAAGGAAAAAAGAAACCACATAATTTATTACAAATACGTAAAAAAAACTATAGCAAGAAAGAAAAAACCATTCGAATCCCCATCTTTGTGTTTATTTCATTTAACATCTTTTTTTAAAATAAGTTTTTATTGTGAAAATACTGTACAGAGTGGTTACAGTTAGAGGAGGAAGATAATGAGTATTTTTCTTAACCACATTGTTGCCTTCTTTAACTTTCTCCTGTCATCCCTTCCCCGGTCTCCAGAACTACACTCCCCCTCACCCCTGCTTAAATTATGAAGTTCATTTTTGACATAGCGTATTTTTTAAATAAATTTTTATTGTACAAATACTGTACAGATGGGTTACAATTAATGAGTAAATTTCTTATCTAAAATTATTGCCTCCTCCTTTGTTTTTCCCCTACCATCCCGTCCCTCCCAACTCTTCAACTACACACCCTCACCCCCATCCTTAGCCCTGACTAGATTGTAAAGTTGGTTATTTCAATCGTGTGCAATTGGTGCAATGGGTCAATCTGTATCCTTAGTTAAGCATTTTGTTATTTCTCTTCCTCTTCCCAAATTATACAAGCATCAAATACAATGAAAACAGGGGTTATACCATGGGGCATGGACCTACAAAAAAATCACATATTCCCTTAAAAATATGTTAGAAAAAATAGCAAGGAAGAAAACAAAAAAAAACACCCTGTGTCCCTATCTTGGGTTCATTTCGCTTAACATCATCTTATTTGACCCTTGCTGCTTGTGCCACATATATACTAATTGTTGCGAATAAAGGAAACTATGGGACCTATGTTTCTTTGGGTCTGGCTTACTTCCCTTCATATAATTTTTTTCCAAGTTTTTCCATTCCGTTCGATGTAATTCTTTGTGATGGAGGCACAGAATTCCATTGTGTATATATACCATTTTCTTGATCCATTCATCTATTGAGGAGCCTCTGGGTTGGTTCCATATCTTAGTTATGGTAAATAATATTGCAATAAACATAGTTGTAATTTTACTAAGGTCTTTTTTTGATCATGTGGGTAAATGCCAAAAGTGGGATTGCTGAGTCATAGGGTAGTTGAACATCATTACACTCGCACCAAGAATGCAGTAGGATCCCTTCTGGCCACATCCCCTCAAGCATCTGTTGTTATTAGAGTTCTTGATTATAGCCATTGTAATGGGTGAGGGGGAATCTCAATGTTGCTTTGATTTTCATTTCTTTTATGGCTAGAGCGGGTGAGCATATCTTCATGTGTCTATTTGCCATTATGATTTCCCAAACAGAGAAGTTTTTCTTTCTGTCTTTAGCCCACTTATTTATTGGGCAGTTGTGTCTTTGAGGGTTTGTTGATGGGGAATTAATTTTTACAATTTCAAGTATATTTTATATATGAGATCCTTATCCATTTTATGGCTAGTGAAGATATTTTCCCAATGTTTGGGCTTTCTAATTAATCTTGCCAGGTATGTTCTTTGCCTTGCAGAAGCACTGCAGCTTCATGCAATCCCATTTTTCAATTTTTCTTTGATTTGTTGTATTTCTGAGTCTCTATTAAGAAAATTTCTGTCTGAGCCAAGGAGACCAAAGGTTTCTCCTATTACAACCTGTAACGTTCTCAGGGTGTCTACTTTTACTCCAAGGTCTTTAATCCATTTGGAGTTGATTTTGGTGCAGTGTGATATTTAAGGATCTAGCTGTAGTTTTCTACAGGTGATTAACCAATTTTTCCAGAAACATTTACTGAAAAGGTTATGCTTCCATTCTAATTTATTTAGATCTCTTACCAAAGATTATGTGGCTATAGGTCTGTGGGTTGATTTTTGGGTTTTAAATTTTATTCAATTGATCCTGAGGTCTCTTCTTGTGCCAGTATCAAGCTGGTTTGATTAGTAGAGTTTCGAATTTGGTATTGGTATTCCTCCAGCATTGTTCTCTCTGTTAAGACTTGTTTGTGCTATTCAAGGACTTTTATTGCTCTATATAAAATTTAGGACTGTTTCTTCTATTTCCTTGAAGAATGTGGTTGGAATATTAATAGCTATCACATTGAATTTGCAGATAGCTTTGGGAAGTATTGCCATTTCCACGATGTTGATCCTTCCAACCCGTGAACATGGGAGGTTGTTCCACATTCTAAGTCCTGTTTTGATTTTCTTTTTCAGACTTTGAAAGTTTTCATCACAGAGTTCCTTCACTTCTTTGGTTAATTCCTAGGTATTTTATTTTTTGTGGGGCTATTACTAATGGAGTTGCTTTCCTTATTTCAGCTGCTCTCTTCTCATTGTTGGGATGCAGAAAAATCATTGATATTTTGAAGATTAATTTTATAACCTGCTACTCTGCCAAAGTTTTGAATTAGCATGAGTAATTTGGGAGTGGAATCCATGGGATATTTTAAAAATAAGAAAATGTCCTCTGCAAAGAGGGAGAGTTTTACTTCATTTTATACTATTTGAGTCCCCTTTATATTTGCATCTTGTCTTATTGCTGTAGCTATGCAATCTAGTATTAAATTGAAGAGAAGTGGAAAAAGTGGGCATCCTTGGCTCCTTCCTGATGTTAGAGGAAATGAGTTCAATTATTCACCATTGAGGACAAAAATGAGCCTTTATTGTTTTGAGGAAGGTTCCATGGATTCCTAGTTTTTCCAGAGCCTTCAACATATAGGAGTTTGGATCTTCTCAAATGCTATTTCTGGATCGATTGAGATAACCATGTGATTCTAATCCTTGGTCTTGTTGATGTGATGAATTATATTAATTGATTTGCGTATATGGAACCAGCTACGCTTCCCTGAAATGAATCCTGATTGATAGTGGTGTATAGCTTTTTAAATGAATTGTTGAAGTTGATTGAGCAAAATTTTGTTGAGAAATTTTGCATCGATGTTCATCAAAAACATGGGTCCATAGTTCTCTTTCTTTGATGAGTTCCTGGCTGGTTTTGGGATGAGACTTATGATGGCTTTATAGAAAGAGTGGTAATATACTTTCTCTTCATATTCATTGAAGAATTGGAGGAGTATTGGTGTGAGTAGTCCTTTGAAGGCCTTTTAAAATTCCTCTGGAAATTCATTCAGTCCTGGGATTTTCTTAGATGGGAGGTTTCTTATTGCTGTTTCTATGTCAATGCTTGTATGTGCCTGTTAAGATGGTTTAACTGATCTTGGTTTAGTTTGGGTATGTCGATGTTTATGAGGAATAGGTCCATTTCTGCCAGGTTCGCCAACATTTTACCATAACGTTTTGAGAAGTATTCCCTTATAATGTTCTGAATCTTGATTGTGTCCGTGGTGATGTTTCTATTCTCATCTCTGAGTTTATGTATTTGGCTGACTTCTCTTCTTTTTCTGGTAAGATTTGCTAAGGTTCTGTCAATTTTGTTAATTTTTTTTTCTGAAGAACCAACTATTTGTTTTGTTGCTTCTATATATGTATGTATAATATTTGGTTATAATTTCTTCAATTCTGATTTAATTTCAATTATTTCTTTCCATCCACTGGATTGGGGTTTATCTTGCTGCTCTTTTTCAAGGAGACTCAGATATCTCATTCAATTGTTGGTTTCACATCTCCCCAATTTATTGATATAGCAACTCAGAGCTATAAACTTGCTTCTGAGTACTGTCTTTGCCGTATCCCGGTGGAACTGGTAATTTGTACGTTTGGTTTTGTTGAATACATGAATATTTGAATTTCCTTTCTAATCTCTTCAGTGACCACTGGTCATTCAACAGTGTGTTGTTCAGCATCGATGTCTTACAGAACTTTCTTTGGTGGCTTTTGCTATTGAGGTCTTATTTATTCCCTTGTGGTTTGAGAGAATGCAGGGCAGAATTTCAATGTTTCTGAATTTGTACAAGGTTGCTTGTGACCTAAAATGTGGTGTATATTTGAAAATGTCCCATGTGCTTGAGAAAAACGAGGATTCTGGTGTTGCTTGGTGAAATATTACGTAGATGTCTTTTAAATCTAGTTGATCTATGTAGTTCTTTAGATCGGCAGTTTCCCTGTTGAGTTTTCATTTTTTTTTTTTTTTTTTTTTGCCAGTCATGGGCCTTGAACTCTGGGCCTGGGTGCTGTCCCTCAGGTCTTCAGCTCAAGGCTAGCAATCCTCCACTTGAGCCATAGCACCACTTCTGGCTTTTTTCTGCTTATGTGGTGCTGAGGAATCGAACCCAGGGCCTCATGCATGCAAGGCAAGCACTCTACCACTGAGCCACATTCCCAGCCCCCCTGTTGAGTTTTTGCTAAATTGATTTATCTAGTGGGGATAATTGTGTGTTAAAGTCCCCAGGAATGAATGTCTTGGGATTTATATGAGACTTGAGGGAAAGTAGTTTTTCTTGGATGAATTTGGGTGTCTGTTTTTAGGCGAATATTTAGAATTTTAATATCCTCCTGAAGGAGAGATGCCTTAATTCGTATGCAGCAACCTTTTTTTTATCTCTTCTCACTAATTTTAATTTGAAGGCTATTTTACCTGATATAAGTAGTGAAATTTCTGCCTGTTTATCGGGGCTCTTTGCTTGGTAGATTTTATTCCAGCCTTTTACTTTCAAATTATGTTTATTTTTATGGGAAAGGGTGACTCCTGAAGGCAGCAGATAGAAGATTCTTGGTTTTTAACCCAACTAGTTAGTCTATGTCCTTTAATTGGAGAGTTAAGTCCATTGATATGGAGAGTTTAGACTGAAAGGTGTCTGATAGTTCCTGCTATGTTATCCACCTTCTCGGGGGTTGTGACAACTGGCTTCTTCCTATGGTTCTTAGATTCTGAGTATGGGTGCACATTCTTTAGACTTAATTTTGGTCTTGTTGGTTTCCTATGTGTAGTAAATCTTTAAGTATCTTTTGTATGGCTGGTTTGGTTGAGATTTATTGGTTCAGTTTGTCTTTCCTATGAAAGATTTTTATTTGACCTTTGGTTATGAAGTGTTTACAGTATTCTTGGTTGATAGTTGTTTAATTTTAGGGCATGGCACACATCGTTCCAGGATCTTCTTTCTTTTATTGTCTCTGCTTAGAAATCTGAGATTATGATAATTGGTCACTATATAGGGGATTGATATTATCTACTTGAGAGCTTAAAGGATTTTTCTTTGGTTTGAATTGCTCCTGTATGGATTATAATATGACAGTGGAATATCCTGGTTTGGTCTGGTCTATTTGGGGCTCTAACAGCTTCATGTATCTAAATAGGCCTATCATTTTGCATGTTATATAAGTTCTCTTCTAGGTTCCTATTAAATAAATTCCTTAGACCATTAACTTCTGTCTCTCGGTGTTCCTCTACCCCCATTATCCTCACATTAAGCCTTGTGCAGGTGACTTCCAAACATGGAAAAGATCTATCATGTTTCTTGGGTTTGTCTTGGTTAGTTGTGCATTTTTCTCTCTGTTATCTATGCTGTCTTCAATCCCTGAGATTCATTCTTCTGCATGCTCTAACCTACTGTCAAGTTTTTGCACTCTGTTTTAATCGCCTTTTCTTCGAATTTATCGGCTTTGATGGCTTCCAATTCTCTGTTGTATTTTAATTTTTGATCTTCTATGAAGTTCTTTACTTTCTTAATTTTGTGTACAGTGTTTATTCTCAAATGACTTAGTTGATTGGTTATGGTTTCCTTGTACCCCCTTTCCTTCTGATGGCCTCCATTCAGCAATCCCTTTGTGGTCTCCCTGGATTCCTTCAGCTTTCTCTTTATGGATTCCATGAATGCCTCTATTGATCATCTATTCTTATCCTGCTCATCAAATTCCTGTATTTGTCTTTGATTAGCTTCCTCGTGCTCACACTTCCTGTGTTTCTCTTTGGGTGTTCTCAGCCTGGTCACACAATTCCTGTCTTTCTCTTTTATGTTCTCAACTATTCACACAATGCCTTTCTCTTTGACTGTTCTCACCCTGCTCTTGCAATTTCTATTTTAAACTTTGAGTGGCGTTCTAACACTGTGGAGATTCCTGTATTATTCTCTGGTTTTCCTCCTCTTGGTCCTTATCTTACAGAGTCCTTTGCAGATTTTCAAACTTTTCACTCACCACATTTACATGTATTGTTTTTAGAGCTTTTTGGGATCTCTCCTCTGAACTGTTCATTAAATGTTTGCCACTTGCTTATCATGAGTGGGAGATGAGATACCCAGACTTGCCATTTTCCTTGTGTTTTTCCTGCTTTTTCTGCCCATTTTGTATGAAAATATCAATTTTGTTTTAGAGCAGTCTTAAGGAAAGCATCAACCAAAGCCCTGTAGTTGCACAGTCAAAATGGCTGTAGATACAATCTAGTTCAAGAGATACAATCTATTCAACATCAAACAACCATGGATTAAAAAACTAAGAAGAACAGAGAGGGAATTAGGAAACCAGAAATTACTAGTTTTAGGGAGAATAGTGGGGAAAAATAGGATTAGAGGTATGGAGAGAGGTAAAAGGAGAGTGAAGTCAAAGAAGCCCTAATCTCAGAGGGGAAATGGATTTGACAGAATGATAGGAGGGAGATAAAAAAGCAAGAAAAATGGAAAAACAAAAATATAAATCTAAGAAATGAAACAGTTCAAATTATGTAACTATGAAGAAGTGATATTGATAGAGAAAAAGTATAGGAAGAGAGGAGGCAAGAAATAAAAAGGAACATGAAAAATTAAAATTAAATAAAAATTCTTAAAATTGGAATAATTGAATGTTACATAGTTACAAAGAGGTAATACGAATTAAAAAATTAAGCCTAAGAGATTGTGAAATGATCAATACTTTCCTGGATTAATTATGTACACAATGGGGGATTAGGTCTTATAAAGGTTAAGGGTATATCTCTGGGGATAAGCAGGACAGCAATTAAGTCATGTATAAAAGAGAGAAAAGAAGTTAAAAAAACAGAAAAATAAAACAAAAAAGGACCATAAGATCAAAGGAGATTACAAAAAAATAGCACACTACATATACACCTAAAATAAAAATTATGAGATTTAAAAATGATAGAAAATATTTTTAAAGAAAATAAAAATAAAAGAAAGTAGACAAAAATGTTTTGTGATTTATTTTTTATGGGGGTGGAAAATCTTGTATCTCCTGTTTGTCTGGATGAAGGCTCTTGTTGGAGTCTCTGGACTGCTTATGGTGTTTGCTTTTCCTTTTGTTTGATTGGTTTCTTGTCATTTTGTTTGAGTAGGCAAAAAATGCTCTGCAATGCTCAGGATTTTGTGATCTTTCCCCCCCTGGCTAGTTCATTGAGAGGAAGATCTGCTTTGAGTATAACAAAAGAGGGAAATGGATGTTTCCTCTTGCTTGGAGTTGATATGATAAGGCAACGGTTTGGGTGGGGGTGAGACTTATCAGCAATCAGTAGCTTTTCCCTGAGAGACTAGCTCCTGAAAAACTCACAAAGCCCAGGTTGGAGTCATCTCAGGGTTGATGTTTACTGTATTTCAATAGTTTGTCTAAGTTGTTGTGGGCAGGGGCATGCTCTGGCTCTGTTTACTCAATGAAGCAAGACAAGCCTCCAGGGACGAAGCTCCCTCTGACTGGCAAAGTGACTTTCCCTGGGTGGAGCTGAGCCTGGCAGGTCAGGACAGGTTCTTGGGACCTGCTAAATGGCTGTTTTTGTATTTTTCCAAGGCCTGAGTTGGAGCTAGATGCTTTGTAGGGCCTTTGTTAGTATCAAATATGATCATCTGTTTGGGAGAGGGCAGCCTTCTCACATGTGCTCCATGAAGAGTACAGATATCATGGTTGTACTTCTGCCACACTCTTGGTTTCTGGACCGTCTCTGGTCTGAGGTCCTCAGGATGAAGATTTCTGCTCCTGTTCAGTTTTTACTCGTGGTGAGTAGAATCCACTGGCCCACAGCATCTGATGCCTATATCCCAGACTCTTTCTGTTGGTATGGTGGCCATGGCTGCCTCCTCCACTGCAGCCACTGAAGCTGCAGCTACCTGCAAGGCTCCGATCTGTCCCTGGCTAGGCTTTCCCTCTCTTGCCAAACTCTCTGTACTGTAATAGCACACTTGGTGTGTTTCTCCAGCCTAGGACTGGAAAACTAAAATTGCATTCTATGAGAGAGCTTGTTTATCCTCCAGCTTCTCTTCCACCATCTTCCTCAGGTCTTTCTACATGGGGAAGGGACCTTCAAAAAATAAATAAATAAAAATCATGGGGTGTCAAGATTCAGGGTCTATGTTGAAGGGTCAGAATGTTTCCGGCTCCGGCCTCTGGATTATCTGAGGACTGTGTTTGAGAGTGTGGAAAGCTCTTGGAATGCTGGGCTAGAGAGGGAATATTTTCTCTCTCCCTATCTCAAAACACATGTCACAGACTCCTGGGAGCTGAGGAAGTAGCTCTTCTGCTTGCTTTAGCATAGATGAACAGCTAGTCAAGCATTTTCCTGAGATTGGGGAAGTGGTTTCAACTTGCTCTAAAATAGTTTAGATAATAATATACAAAATCACTGTCTCATAGGTTAAATAAAAATGTATCTGTTGAAATTTTTTATGTGTGAATGTCTCCTGACTAAATCTTTGAAAATAATCATGCTTGTCTGCCTTTAAATATACACTAACAATAAAGAACAGCCTGCAGTGGCAATTGCTCTTTTCACTATGCATCCCATGTGTCCTGATTTCGTGACCCTTACCCAGGGACCTCAACACCTTACAAGTTGACAATGGGGAACCTTATAGATACATTAGAAACAATAGCAAGAAAAAAACAAACTTCTGTCCTTATGTATGGGTTCTTTGCTCTTAACATCATCTTATCTGAGCATTTGTGCTTGTCTCAGACATATACTAGTTATTGGAAAAAATAACATGGAAACTATGTTTCTTTGGGCCAAGCTTACTTCACTTAATACAATTTTTTCCAAGTCTTTCCATTTCCTAACAAATTGGGCAATGTCCTTGTTTCTGATGGAGTCATTGAGCAATTTCCCTCCTCTTTTATTTTTCCTCTACCATACCCTCATTCCCACCACATCAACTACAATCGACCCCTGCCTTAACCCCCTCTTTAACAGTAAAATTCATTTTTTATGATCCTATATACATCGCTTTTGAACATTTCTGCTTGTCTTAAATATATACTAGTTATTTCAATTAAGGGAAACAATGGACCTATGTTTCTTTGGGCCTGGTTTACTTCAATTAAGACAATTTTTTCCGAGTCTTTCCATGTCCAACAAATTGAACAATATCATCCTTTCTGATGGAGGCATAGAATTCCATCTTGTATATAATTACCACATGTCCTTAATCCATTCATCTTCTGAGGGACTTCGGGATTGGTTCCATATCTTAGCTATGACAAATAATGGTGCTAACTTTAGTATGGTCTTGTAAGTGATCATTTGGAAAAAGCACAAAAGTGGGATTGTTGGGTCACAGGGGAGTTCTATGTGGAATCTTTTGAGGAAACACCATACTGCTTTGGGATACAGGTTGACCCACTGTAAGAATGAAATCTACAAAATATTATGTTGAAAAAAACAATTTTACAACTTTATCTGTGTGGGTGGGAGTGGTAGAAGAATGGAGTTGGGGAGATCGGGAGGGAAGAAATCACAGGGGAAAAACAGTGGAGGGAGTATCAATGCTCTATAAGAAATGTTCTCATTACATTATTCACATAATTGTAATCCCTCTGTACAGTATCCTTTCAATAAAAAATATGTATTAAAAAAGAGGATATAATAGCACAGTACCTATACCTATACCGTGGTGTCAGTTCCATGGTAGATATACTGCCCAAAGTAATCTAAAAAGAGAAAATTTGAAAATGTTTCTTCATATTTGAACTTTGTTATACAGAATCATCCTGATATTGCTGCCAAATTGACTACTTATCCCTTTAATGCTCGCCACCTGGTTCCACGAGATCAACTCAGTGAACATATTGCAATTTATATGCACAAAACTTCTCTTGAAGATGATGTAGGTAAGCCTGATAACTAAAACACAATCCAGATCAATGAAGGCCATTTGCACCTGTATCTACTGTGATACTAGTTTTTCTTTGTTTTTAGATAACATCCTATGGAAGGAGAAACAATACAAGAGTTTTGAAAATACATGGTAATATGTTTCTTCTGAGGAAGACTGGAATAAAGATAAAAACTTGTTGAATTTTCTGCATTTTCCATTATTGAATCTCAAATTAATTTGTGCTGTTGTAGGATTTCTTCCTTTAGGAGTGAAGTTAAAATTTCTTTGTTCAACTTGGATTGTCTTTATGCTAATATCAATAACATATTTGAAAATATGCAGTATTAACTGATTAAAAACCATGTCAAACATTTATATGATATGGTTTTGCACATGGCTAAGAACTCATACTTTTCAATGTTTATTATCCAGCTAAAAGTTTCTTAGAAAGCTCTGGAGGACTTCAACCTTGTTGTTTTTCATTATCAAAAAAAAAAACTTGTTTTTCTTTATCAATGTATAATTTGAGCCAATCTAATCTAGCACTTCAATCAAGAATGTAACTTTAGGGCTGGGAAGGTGGCTAAGTGGTAGAGCATTTGCCTTGCATGCTCGAGGCCCTGGGTTCGATTCCTCAGCACCACATAAGCAAAATGAAAAAAGCCGGAAGTGGCACTGTGGCTCAAGTAGTAGAGCACTAGCCTTGAGCTGAAGAGCTGAGTGACAGCACCCTGGACCAGAGTTCAGGCCCCACGCCCGGACCCAAAAAAAAAAAAAATGTAACTTTCCCTTTTGCAGAATCCTTGGGGCACAATCAAATCATCTGGCAACAACAGGTAAAGAAAATGCTTTCCTCATGATGTACTATTGTCTCTTAAAATTCACACTAAAGATATAGATAAATGAATAACAAAATTTCTGTTCTATATACCCATATATATTGCTCACTAAAAACGAAGTTTTTGATTGCTTTCTGAACTGGTGACCCTATGATTGGTGACAAAAGTGAAGTATAGTTTCCGTAGGACCGATAAGAATTGTAAACACCCAAATTACTTCAAATCAGAATTACCTTATCCGAATGTTCTTCTCATTCTCTTATAATCAATTTAAATCAGGGAAGCCATAGATAACAGTATTATGTTGGGCCAATCTTTTTATAACCATTTTCATGATATCAGGATTCACTTGTCACATCAATTCTGATAGTGTAAATGGCAGTATCTTCCATTGGTAATTGATAAATGTACTGACTTATGGGTTTGTTACCATGTATACCTTCTGAAATTCATTAATGAATAATATAGAAATGACTGATTTAAATTTTCTCCACGAATTACTGTAAGATATGTGAGGAGATTCTTGAGATGATGTACAAATTGCACTTTGCAAATATACATATAGTAAAAGGTATTTAGAGTTTTTTTAGCAGCAAATACATACATGGATTTCAAATTTTACATTCCTGCATAGAGTATATACACATTTGATATGGTATAGATTGGAAATTCCAAATTAAATGTGTAACTACAAAAAATATGCTATCTCTTAGTATTTATGAGATTGTTTAAAGAATTTTAATTGCTAAAATGTACTTGTCAAAAAATAGATTACATTTTTGATTTTATGGAATTTGAAAACATTAAGTCTCTCTGACATGGTAAGATGGCAAACAAAAGAAAATGTGTACAGTAATTGTTATTTCCTGGAATTCTTCATGAACATTTATTTAACTTGGAATCATGTAATTTGTCTTGCTTGCCAATATGAGACCTCTTCCTTTTTATAAGTGAGACAAGAGATTCTAGATGTACTGATAATATTAAGAATTTTCTCCTCTGATCATTATAGAAAAAAAAAAAACAAGCTGATTCAACATGAGACCAAGTTGAATTTATGTGAGCCTGTCATCACGGTCAGGCCTCATATATTCTTCCTATGCAAAGGGATTAAGCATACTAAGTATTTGTATTGAAATGTCTGCTGTATATCAGACACATTTCAATATTATGTGAAGGATGAATTGGCAGGATGTATAGTGAAGAAACTGTTGAGGAGGAGTAATAATAATAGATAAATTCACCCTTGCATCTGATGAACATTTACTAATTCATGAAGATTATAGCAAGGACTAAAACTAATCCTATTTACAATCTGAACAGATCAATCTAGAATTTGATGAACAGAATACATTTATTCTTTGGGTTAGGGAGTTTCTCATCCTCTGTCATGCAAAGGTAAAGGAATATGTTATGTGAAACAATTTTTGGGGTAGAAAACCACACTTGAGGCAGGTCAGGTGATAATATTAATTCTAGCATCTCACGTGTTTGAAAAATAAGGATCTAATCATAGATTAATGAAGTGAAGGATTTTTTCAGATTCATTTCTGGATTTAATCCCTTCAAAATCAAAGACTATCGAGAGCATTATCCTTAAGGAAAACCATGGTTATTCATAGACCGGCAGTGGGCATGAATGTTGGGAATAGACAAGCTCAAAAATCATCAGCACACTCTGGATAACAGAGAAAAAAAAAAGGCTTGATAGAGGTTGCTTAGAGACCTGTAGCAGGCTGAGATCTGATACTCAGAACTCAGTAATATTTGTCACACTCTCATCACCAATTAACCATCTCAAAACTGGAAGTGGATCTGTAGCTCATGTGGTAGAGCATTAGCGCTCTGAAGAGCTCAACCTTGACCAAGCCCAAAGTTCAAGTCCAATGACTAACAAGAACAAAAACCAAAGACAGGAATGTAATGCAATATTCATCAACAATGCCCTATACTCACTGGTATTTCCAAAATCTCTGATTTTTTTTTTCCTTTCACATAAGAGCCAGTTAGATTTTATTCAGCCCCTATTCGTATATATCATGTATTTTCTCTCTGAATTTCAGGGAGTAATGTTAGATGGAGCAGTGATATTTCATTACTTCACCTTTTTTTTTGCTGGGGTCCCGTCGTGGGGCCTGAACGCTGGGCCTGGTGACTGTCCCTCAGGTCTTCAGCTCAAGGCTAGCGCTCTACCACTGTGCCACAGCACCATGTCCGGGTTTTTTTTTTTTTTTTTTGCTTATATGGTGCTGAGGAATCGAACCCCGGGCCTCATTCATGCAAGGCAAGTGCTCTACCACTGAGCCAGGTTCCCAACCCTATTTCCTTACTTAATTGGTTATTAGAACACTTAATGTGAGCCAATGGGATTACTAATTCTCTTCCCTTATTCTAATTTGTTTACTGATGGAATAATAATTTTCTGGCATCTAAAAAGTAGATGATACTAAAGGATCTACAAATTCATGAGAAAATCTGTGACAGTGTAGGAGACCATGTTAGTTATTGATTGGTCTCTTCAAGATTTATCTAATCCTAGCTTTGCCATTTTATAGATAGGTAGATAGATAGATAGATAGAGAGAGAGAGAGAGAGAGAGAGAGAGAGAGAGAGAGAGAGAGAGAGAGAGATACTTATGTGAGCTGATTTGTGTTTGTGAACAGACATTTCTGTTACCTGTCCATTTATGAATGCAAATGTTGTGTCTGGGTGTGTACAAACTGAAATGGTGTACATTTTCTCCCACTCTGTTTCAACACCCATAAGTGGATGTGTTTTGGATGAGAAGTGAGGATAGTTTTCCGACCTTCAATTCTTGATTTTACTCATTCATGATAAAAATTGATCTCAGGATTTCATGGATTTTTTAATGTGTCTTCTTTGGCAATTAGTATTGAATCCTTGATTGGTCCAATGATATTCAAGCCTCTTACCCTGGGCTTGTCCAAGTGATATTTTCCAAATGATGGTATGTCTCTGGCATATAATTCTCATAACCGTACCTATGTGAGAAAACAGTGTTCATGTAGGAATGTTAATCTAAGTTAAGTAAATTTTCTATGCTCATTTCAAAGTCCAATATTTCAGTGTTCCTACTGAGAGAGGATATCCGTATGTGTCTTAAAGGTTAATTATTTTTCAGAACTTCAGACTATATTTACCTGATACCACTTCACAACGTAATTGTGACTTCAAAATAGTATTTGTTTTGTCCACACCTAAGAATGGAAAAGCCGTTTATTTGTATGAGCCATGGAATATTTCTTGTAATTGTACTGAAGGTATTTGCATGGTATCCCTTCATATTTTGCTTGTCTACCATAAAGCATGTATCTTTTGGTACGATGCATCCCTTAAAACAATCACTCTTTGTGGTTTGTTTTTATATATCCGTTCACAAATATTGAAATGGAATGTTGATTTAAGTTCATTGTAATAACATTATATAGTAAAAGCTCTATGGATTTTCTTTAGTGTACAACCACGTGAAGTATTTCTTCGTATTTTCCTGGATGCATGATACGTCCATATATATACATTACAAGAGACATGGCGAAGCCTGAAAGGGTGATATTAGAGTAAATTTTTAAGAATTGAAAAATAATCGCTGAAATAATAGATTGACTAGGGTCACACTTCAATTGTTCAGTGAAGTCTGAATGTGTTGAGGCAGAGACTGTCCAAGTGTGTTTAGTGTGGTTTGTATACAATGAACAAATTTCAATAAAAATGGAAGTGGAAGTAAGCATGATTTTTTTGAAAATAACTGATGATGTGCTCTTATTAGTTTTTGAATATCGCTTGAACTGCTAGTGAAGTTCTTGTTCATGTGCAGAATTCAGAAATACATATTCCAGTGTTTTCCACAGAAAGCAAAATAATATATTTTTTTCTATTTCTTTGCAGAAATCATTCTATGAACAAACCATGAGGTCAAATCATTTCTCATTTTTTTCATCTATGTCTTACATTTATTAATATATTGTTCATGCTTATTCAACCAAATGAATTCATTTTAATTTCTACTACCTATTCAATCCCTATTCACCCTTTCCTTGAATCAAGAAGCAAAGCCGGGTGTATATGTCCTTACTGGAATTAAACATGTCACTATCCACATAGACATAGTAAGGTTGGAATATAGAAACTTTAATAATCAAATCGAAATCTACATTTGTTTCCCAATAGAGAACAAATCATACTTCTTTATTCACTGTCCTTAAGTTTGCCTGTAAATATCATCTTCCATTTCATATATTGATATAATTTCAGAGCCTAATAAATACATAACAAAACTGTAATGATATTAGACCTCTCATACAAATTTACACCAATTATGTATTCCCATATAGAATGGCCATTAAAAATTCAAAGGGGTTTTTCAACAAACGTTCTGAAGTATAGTTCTTACTATAGAAGCTTCTCATTTATCTCAATCATTTCCACATGTAATCTCATCTAAACAAGAATTCTGAGAGTTCTTCCAAAACATGTGACAGAAAAAAACCAGGTTAATGTATGTGTACACAAAATGACATTCAAAACTTATTCTTTTGAGGGGCCAAACTGCAATTTTTGAAGATAGCATGATTGTGTGCTAAAAATGTGATAATTTTAGGGGAAGACTATATGTATCTTTTGGCATTGTATGATGTTCCAAGAAAGAGAGGACTGTATATGTAGAGTATAACAAACACATTTTTATGGAACCATATACAATGACTATCTTCATATTTAATTTGTGTGTAATTGCCACACAAATATATGCCCCAAATATTTATAACGGTCCAAAATATTCTTGATGCAAAGTGGAATAATTTTTGAAGCATATTTTAGGAAGAGCCACCTTGTAAAAATTGTTGGTAGGACTCCTGTGTAATAAATTTAGTTGAATCTTTGGGTACAGATGAGGAAGTTAAAGATGTAAGAATGTGCCTCATATTTATTATTGGTGTTAAAATGGGAGAGTTTCTGATTATGGGCTTATTTGTGCACCTAGTATATAATTGCAAATGTTTCCTGGTTATCCTTCAGAAATTGTGAGCAGGAATGAATTCACATTGATTTGTGAAGGATAGTTTAGAACCTTCAGACTCAGGGAAACAGACTTTTCTAGTAGGGAGCTGAAGAGAACAGATCGTTCAACGCATGTCTGTGTATAGACTGAAAACCAATCTACGTACAAATCCATGTGTTAACTTATGAAAATTAAAATAAATATCAATACTCTTCTTTTTCTTTAAACATATTGTCAGTTTGATCTACAAAGTGAATATAATTATGTATCTAAGGCAGTGAATGGTTTTCTTTTCACATGTTACTTTTCCCCTCATTTTCCTAACACTTTATTCTGTTTCAAAAATCGCCTTCCTCACCCCGCCCACTGTAAAAGCCATTTCCAACATGTTGTCTTGTGAGGAATTTTGTGGCATTGGTTCTCCCCTTGTCCTCTATCTCTAAATTTTTGATGCCTCTTCTTTGCCTTATTCAGATTAAAGTTTGTACAGTCCACAGTCTACCAAAATCAAATATAGTGACAAGAAGGGAGAAACCCTATGAAAAATAAAGGACAAAAACCAACAAAAAAAGAAATAGTTTTTCTTAGTATTTTTTTAAGAAAATGCCAACCATGATAAACCTCATGTTTCTTGGACTTCATTTTTCTTACCCTAATCTTCTTGTTCATATATACATATCAATTAAGCTCTTGCATTCCTGTTTGGATGAACCTAGACATATACGAATTAAGAAAAAAAAGAGAAAGTAGGACACCTATATTTTAAATGCCACTTCTAAAGAAAAAAAATATAACTCTTCATTAGGTAAGTTTAAAAAGAAGCAGGGTAAATACTTTAAAATGAAAAATCAATATTTAATAAATAGTGTTGTAATACTCATTAAATTCTTATAAGAGCTTAAAGTTAGATTATACATCACCCTGTGTCAAAACATTTTCCTAATGGATCAGTCCTCGAGGTTAAAGAAAATACTCAGAATGGAAGCAATAGAGAAATACTAGGTCTTGTAGAACAGGCTGAAACTTTCTCAGTACAGATGCACAAAAGCATCAAGTCAAAGAAACGTTAGACCCAGTATATTGCTTGAACTTGAACCAATTCTTTATAATAAAGGACATAGCAACGTAGGTAAATAAAAAGCGGAATGATTGGGAGAAGATCTTCCCTAGCCAAGAAAGAGAAAAGGATCTTAGAGCTGAAATATAAACAAAATTCAACAAGTGAAATATCCACGCACAAATAAAACCTGAACAATAACCCCACTCTAAGAAAAGAAGTCTAAATATTTAAAGAGAGACTTCACTGATGGCTAATTGAGAATTGCCAAAGGATACAGGAAGAAATGCTGAATATCTGTGACAATAAAATCAAGCCAAATAAAGTCAATACTGAAATTCCACCACATTCGATTAGAATGGCAAAGTTATGTGCATTCCATAGGGAAAACCAGGAACCACCCCAGATGCCTGAGAGCAGATTAATGGATTAGAAAATGTGGGGTATAAACACAATGGAATTATATTTTCTATTAGAAATAATGACATAATGCCATTTGTGAGGAAATGGAAAAACTTAAACATGTATCAAAGGGCGCCAGACCCAAACAAACATAGGCTCCATCGTTTCTCTTATTTCTAAAAACTGGTATATGTCCATTTTAGTCCTAGAATAGTACCACAATAGCTTAAAAGTAATATACTTATGGCCATAAAATATTAGGCTAAACAATCTCAACTCTGCAATAAAAATTAGTTGTTTTCTCTTTCTTGATTTTTTAAAATGTAGTATGTGAAGGTATTTCTCTTCACTTGATTTTTCCTTTATTTTCCTGTTTTGTACAATGTTGTCACTGTATTTGATTTTGGTACACACTGTATATCATGTAAGTTAATGAGAATTAGGCACAGGGAGGGAACAACAAAATCTGAGACAAAGGATAAAGGGCGAACCATACAAGAACAATCCCAACAATTCTATATGCAGGGAATCAACATTACACCTGGTGGAAGAGGATAGAGATTTTAGGCAAAAAACAGTAAAAGTGGAAAATGGGTAAAAACCTATAATGAGACAAGTACTCATTCATTGTTTACATATGTAGCTCAAATCCCTCTGTACCTCACCTTGACAAAATTCCATTAGAAAGAACAGTATTGATTCATCCTCTCTTCTCAATTCTCATAAGTTTACCAGTAGATAATTAAGTCAATAGTTCACACACGTCTGATTTCTTGACGTTCCTAAAAGCAGACAGGTTTCCCTAGGTCACCAGGTTTCAAGCCCACATTGACAAATTAATGTTGAAATCAGTTTTTTTTTGTCAAATATTTCGATAGGAATCCAAATAGTCATTTGAAATTGCAAACCAAGAGATGCTGATGCTCAAACATGCTCCAAAACAGAAACCTTCACGTTTTCACAACTATCATAAATGTAAGCAAGACTCTCTGATGTGAAACTTCCTTATCTGTAGTCAAATACTTCATCTCTTTTGATTACAAAGGAATCTAACCAGGCAAGGAAATCTTCCTAAAATATACTTGAAAGTTTATTCAATTTAGCAATAGGAATGTTGTGGGCCAAGAATGACAAATGAACTAAAAAATGGTGGAGGGCATATATATGAGGGGCAATTTATACACAAGTCGAAAACAAATATTCATGATATATGGTTTCATGAACTGATCTTGAATTAAAATCATAACTTACAGATTCATCTTCTCAGAACAAATTCTTGTCTAATAAATCACAGTTTCTCTGTACAAAATATGGTATCTTCAAAGAGTGCACATTGTCCCCCAAAACTAATAAATGTCAGCTGTTTGTACTCCTGCAAGAATCTATTTTTCCCTGCCACAGAAAATCGGAAGAACTCACAGATTTCTTCTGCAGATTAGATTACACATGAAAACTATTGAGATGATTTGGAATCTTGTGCCTTGACAAATACGTTGCAAAATCAGGTGGTTTAAAAAATCGGTAAAATTTTCCTAACCATTCTCCTTTTTGGAACACAGAAATTATTGGGAAATTTGTATTAGGAACCACATATTATTTTAGTTTTCTTATATTCTACATTATTAATAATTGAAACTGAACATATTATTCCCAGACAAAAGTAAATATTGTGAGGGGTCAATTTACATTTAGAAGTTAGGTTTCTAACTTCTAACTTCTAACTTTGTTTGAATGTTCTCCAATTAGGCACAATTATTCATTTTGTAAAATATTCAAGATACTTGATTCACCCTGAGATCAGAAAAAAGCTCATTCTTTTATATTTGTCTGGACAATTCCCTGTAACTCATGTTCCTGTCATTACAGTACAAAACAGTGTTATAACTTTTGCATTCTCAGGAGAGAATTAATTCCAAATTCAGTGATGGCATACCAAAGATTACTAGGTACATTGGTAAGTATCTACTGTCAGTAAGACATTCATGGAAGAGTCTTGATAGTACATAACACATTGTTAAGAATGAAGGTATATGTAGGAAACGGCCATTAATATCAAAATCACACATTCTCCCTTACATGAAAACCCCTTTGTAATGAGATTGAGATGTTTTTGAAGGAAAATTTTGAATTGATAGACTCTGAACTTTTGCAAAGCCCTCTATACAATTCCTGCAAAAATGTCATGTCATTATCAGGCAGTGAATAATTTGAAACACTTCTGCCAAATAAATTATACAATTCCTGCAAAAATGTCATCTCATAATAAGACAGTGAGTAATTTAAAACACTTCTGTCAAATACTATGCTTCCTAGACCTTCAAAATTACACAGAAATATTGCAAATGCTTCGCTTCTGGGTTTTTTTTTGTCTGTCTTGGAGTTTGTACTGTGAGGTTGGGCGTTGTCTCTGCACACTTTAGCTCCAGGCTTGAGCTCTGCCCCTTGAGAGAGACTGACACTTTCACTTTTCCGGTGGTCATTTGGAGAAAAAAATCTCATGGACTTTACTGCCAATGCTGACTTTGAACGTTATCATCAGATCTCACCTTCCTGAGTACTTAGGACTACAAACCTGAGCCACTGGCGCTCAGCTGTTCTTACTCTTCTCTAATAAAATACCATAATATTAGTAACTTAAAAATTATCCACCGGATTTAAACAACATAGAAGAAATTTGACAGTATCTCTGAAAAGAAAATGTGCATTGAAATGTTCCACTTCATTTTTATGATGCTTCCTCCTCTAGAGGAAATACAGACATAAAGGAAGAAAGAAAAGGAAAATTATCAGACATGTAGATCTAAAATTAATAACTACACTCACAAAATATTGAAAATGTTGTAGGAAAATCGTCTTTCATTTGCGCAGATTTCATTTAAGTGAGATTACATTAAAACTCAGTGTTTGGAGGAGGCAATTATGCTCGATAAAAAATGTACTAATTACCTTACTCTTGTAACTATCAATCCTTCATACAGTATTTTACACTCTTCATGCTAATGATAAGCACAGTACACTGTAGTTATTTGCATTTCGATTTTGGCTAGAGATATTAAATATTTCCGCATTCATGTATTGGTCATTTTTATTTCATACCCATAAGAATATCTTGGATAATTTAGACAACTTATAAATGTGGTGGTTGTTTCTTAATGAATTTTTTTAAGATTTTTTTGTTTTAAAAATACTGTACAGAGAGATTTCAGTTACATGAGCAATGTAATGAATACATTTCCTATCAAGCATTGTTCCCACCTCCTTTGTTTTTCCCCTACCATTCCTTGCTCCCACATCCACAAGTAAACCCCTCCCCCTCCAGCCTAAATTGTAAAAATTGTTTTTCAACCGTCTCGTACATCTCATTCATACAATGGGCCAACTTGAATCCATCTTTAATCATTCTCTTCTTTTTTTCCTTCCCCTCCCCAAATTAGAGAAGATGCAGGGCACCGAAATCAAATACAGTCAAAACATGGTTAATAATGTGGGTAGGAACATAAAAAGCAACAAAAAAAAAATCACATGGTACCTTATAAATGTGTTAGAAACACTAGTAAGTAAGAAAAAACCACTTGTGTCCCTATCTTGGAGTTCATTTCACTTAACATCATTTTATCTTGTCAAATGTACATAGCTTTTGACTTTTTTGCTTGTCCCAGATATGTACTATTTATTGCAAATAAAGGAAATCATGGGACCTATGTTTCTTTGGGCCTGGCCTACTTCACTGAATATAATTTTTCCCTTGCCTTTCCATTTCCTAACAAATGTTTTCTGATGGAGGCGGCATAGAATTACATTGTGTGTGTGTGTGTGTGTGTGTGTGTGTGTGTGTGTGTGTGTGTGTGTGTGTGTTTGTACCACATTTTCCTGATCCATTCATCTACTGAGGGGTATCTGTGTTGATTTCATTTCTTATCTATAGTAAATAATGCTGCTTTAAACAAAGATGTTCTGGTAGGATTAGTATGGTCTTGTTTGTGATCATGTGCAGGGCCATAGGGCAATTCTATTCGGAGTTTTAGCATCCTCCATACTGCTTTTAAAAGTGGTTACACAAGTTCATACTTCCACCTACAATGTAGTAGAATTTCCTTTTGCCACAACCCTTCCAGCATTTGTTGTTATTAATGTTCTTGATTATAGCCATTCCAATTGGGATGAGGTGGAATCTCAATGTTGTTTGTTTGAATTTCTTTTATAGCTATAGAGGTTGAACATTTCTTCATGTGTGTACTGGTCATTGTTATTTCCTCTTCAGAGAAGTGTCTCTTGTGTCTTTAGCCCACTTATTTATCAGGCAGTTTTCTCTCTGAGGATTTGTGAATTTGTTATTGAAGAAATTTAATTTTGTGAGCTCTGTCACCCTTGCATGTTGTATAGTTAGAGTTCAATAGATTGTCTCCCATATGGTGGGTTTATTACGCATATTTCTCTTGCTACCTCTGAACATTGCCATGCAAAATTCTACAGTTGAACACAATCCCTTATATTCTGCCTTCCTTTGATTTGTTGTGACTGGATTTTTATGTAGTAAATTTTGACCTGATTACGCAGTCCAATACGTCACCCTCTAATCCGTACTATCATATTTCATAATACATAAACCTACTTTGAGGCCTTTGTTTCATTTAGACTTGGCTCCAACTTAAGTTGAAATATAAAGTTCTACTTTAAATTATTCATACATGTATAGCGATTTTTATCTGCACCATATTGAGAGGAGTTTCCCTTTCCTCTATCTGATGCTTTTGGCACCTTTATCAAAATTTAGGTGGCTATGAATCTCTGGGATGATTTCTGTGTCTTTAATGCTATTCCATTGGTCTTTAGGCCTGCTTATGTGCCAATTCTCATTTTATATGTGTATGTATGTATATGTCTGTATACACACATCTGTGTATATATGTGCATATGTTTGCAAATATCTGTATTGTATGTGTGTGAGTGAGTTTTTGTGTATTTTGAGGTTTTTCTCTGTGTTTAATAATATAGTTTCCAGTGGAGTATTGGTATTCTTGCTATGAATTTCCTGTTAAAGGTTGCTTTCTGGTTTGTCTAAATTTCTATGTGACTTTTTTGATTACTTCTTCTCTTCCATTAAATTATGTTTTAGGGATGTTGATCAGTACTGCTTTGAATTTATAGGTAGTAGCTTTTGAGAATTTCTCAAATTTCTCAATGTCAATACTTCAAATACAGAAGTGTGTAAGGTTTTCTCATGCTATTAAATATCCTTGAATTTCTATTTTCAGATGATTGATGAGTACTTCCCAAAGTCCTTCACTTCCCTGCTTACGTGAAGTCATAGGTATTTTTTTGGAGGCTATCACAAAAGAAGTTTTTTTTGCATGTGGTTTAAGCTTCATTCTTCTCATTTTGGGCATAGTGAAATGATTTATTTGACTTCATTGTAAACTCTGTTACTTTGCCAAAAGATTAGAACAGCCAAAGGATTGTGATTGTAGTGTATAAGTCTTTCAATAGAGAATCAAATTATCTGCAAAGAAGTAGAGATTCATTTCTTCTTTCCCTATTTGGATCCCATTTTTTTCCTTTGATATATATATTCATATATAAACAAATAAATATGTATATAGTGAAAATATCATAGAGAGGGGTTACAATTACATGAGCAAGCTAATGAGTACATTTCTTATCAAGCATTGTTGCCTCCTCCTTTGTTTCCCCTTACCATCCCTATCCTCCCATTCCTCCCACCCCCACTCAAATTTGTGAAGTAACTTTTCGAACATAACGTCTTATACATCTCATTGTTGCAATGGGTTTACCTGTCTCTATTTGAATAATTTGTTTTTTTCCTTCCTCTCCCCAAATTATACCAGTATAAGTTAAGTTAGGAATTCCTATTGTATACTGAAAAGCTTTAGGGAGCAGGGATTCATTCTCTCATTCTTAATTCTGGACATGTATTTTCCTTTCACCATTAAGTGTAAGGAGAATTTACATAGAGAGTCTTTATTATACCGAGGAATATTTCATAAGTTTCTTTTTTCTCCATAATTGTCATAATAAGGTTTCATGGGATCTTATCAAATGTCTTTTGACAGCATGATCCTGTGATTCATGTGCTTCTTCCTACAGATGTACTGGGTTGACTTGCATATGTTGAAGCAACTTTCCCCTCTGGTATGATTCCCCTTTGGTCAGAGTTTGTGGGTTATTTTTATTAGTTCTTCATGACAGTTCTATAGAGATTTATTGAGAAAGTTTGCACTGATGTTCAAGCAGGGATTGTTTCTACAGTTCTATTACTGACGAATCCTTATGAGGTTTTTGGTTAAGCAGTATACTGGCATCATACAGCAAGTTCATTGTGTAAGTTCACTGTCTGCTTCATGGAAGATTTTAAGAAGGACTTCCAGAAATGACCTGTAAATTCTTTTTGTCTACGGCTTTATTTTACTAGCTTTTCGCAATATTCTCTTATCCTCTTCTGTATCTTGACTCTGTCATGAGGTTAAATATCTCATCTCTGGTTTGACTCATTTGGGTACATTCTCTCTGTGTCCCTCTTCTCTCAGACTCCCTCTGCTTTCAGATTTGCTAAGGGTTTATCAGATTTGTTAATTTTTTTCCACCTAATCTACTGCTGGCTTATTCAGTCCTTGTTATCATTTTAACGATTGTCACTTTTAATTCCATTTTAATTACAAGCACTTCGGTCCATGTGTTCCCATGGTGTATTTATTTCTTCTTCCACGTCTATTTAGTTTAAACCAGAGAAGTTGAAGAGATAGAAACAAAGATCATTCTACAATTTATTTTGATGACTTGTCAGTAAACTTTATTATGTTTTGCTATTACATATAGTAATCGAACATTCTACAGAAGAACTGTGGCCTTCCAAAACATGCAGTCATTTCTTTTGCCATCACTCTGAATGGTGCTGCAATTGTCCAATTGATACATTAACTAATTGACAGATTTTTCTAAATTCACCATAGAGGAATTTCAAAATTGTTTGGTACTAGAAATACCTGGGATATATGCTGTCACATTACAAAACAAGATATTCATATTTCTCCTTTGTAAAGGGTCTAGTTACTTCCATGAAGCATTACAATTTAGAAGGTCACTGCAAATTGAAATAGAGTTCCATTATCAACATTTTAACTTCTATGAATTCAAAATACACTCAATGTTTTTGATGAAAATGCTCTGTAATTAACCCAAATAAAATTCTTGCAATTTCTCACTCAATCATGGGAAGAAAGAAAGATATAAACAGAATGGTGGCCTCAAACTGACAACTTCTCCTACCTAGGTGTACACATTCCCAATAAGGTTTCAGATTTTATTGGCTACTTTTCAATCGGTAACATTTTTTTCTCTTCTTGATGAAGGAGTAACATATTCTAGTCAAAAAATTTAGGCTCAAAATTTTAGATGTGGTCCTAGAGTTTCATGAAAATATACAAAGAATGCCATATATTTTTATATACGTCAAAATGTGATATTATTTTTCTTTATTATTACATTTTAATATTACTTCAGAATAAGGCACTTCAGACAATGATCTGCATTAATAACTGTAAAGAACGTTCACATTATTTCACATGAAAAAATATGATTTAGTATAACAGAGTACTGATCAATACACATTCAAGGATATAACTCCAAGATAAAAATTATAATGAGCAATAAAATGATATGTAGGTATTGAGAGCATACCGCGATGGATGCATAGTTGAAAAAATGAATATATTCTATATATTAGTTCTTGAAGTAAATTAGGTCTTTATTGGCAAGAAGAATGACATATCTTCAGTGTGAAATATGTTAATAATAATATATGCTTCCTAAATTTCATCCAACTATTGTCATTTATATGTTGCCAGAATTTTTCCTTTTTCCCTTCTATTCCAGCCATAATAGAGAATTTGAGGATTTCAAGTATCATCCAGAGTACTTAAAACTTGAGACCCAATTGTTCTGTGTCACAGTTGGTTGGCAAGTGTCATGAAAAGACCAGTATTCCGATTTTCTGTCTCCACACACACTTTAGGATTCTAAACCATACTACTCAAGCTTATTATTATTTTTTTGCTGTGATAAATGCTATAACATAACTGTAAATTTTCCTCCTCTGATTTTATTTTTAGACAAAAAGTGGAAGAGAATAATGGGGAATTACGTGTGCATAGCAATAAATAATCCAAGGAAAGGTTTAATATCTGCTAGGAGAATCGTGGAAAATACAGAAAATTCAAACAAGGCACAAATCTCCTTAACATAGCATAGTTGCCATGAAAATCATTGAATAAAATAATAGTGACCATAACGTACACCTTGTCAGGTTGTTTTATGTTTCAGTTGACTAAAGCACAAGTTGATCTGAGAATTCTGAGGTCATGAAAAGGAAATGGCCAGTCTTTTCCCTATCACAATGAAAAAGACAAAACTCAAGGACATAGTCAAAAAGGTTACAATTGGTTTTAAACCAGGCAATGAGGATGTTTTCTCCTTCTTCTGGGAGGATCCTGCTTTATTTAGTTGATATCAACTAAAATGTATCATTTCCAAATATTATTTCTAAAGGTCATTTTGTTCTTGGTTTTCTCTACCTTAACAAATAATGATATTATTCTTCTATTTCCTCTTTCCCATGTGTGTTTTCATGGCAGTTTCTAAAAATTGCAGGTTTTGTCCTATATGTACAGCAACAACACAATGCTTCTGTTTCTATCAGTTCAGAAAATTGCCTTCTCAAACTCGTATAAATGGAAATGGCATTAATATTCATGTTATAGTTTTGAAAGCAAGGTGTTCGTATGTCTTTTCTTGTGCAATTAAGTCACTTCATTTGCATATTAAGAAGTTTGTAACATTTAAAAGAACGTTCCAACAACAGCTTTTGATTGTCAATATTCCCAAATTTTACTTTTCCTTCATTGAAGAATCTGATTTAAGATATTCTTGTGTGATGAACGCTGGTGTCTCATGCCTGTAATTCTAGATAAACAGGAGGATGAGATCTGAGGATCCTGGTACAAAGTGAGCTCGAGTAGGAAAGTCACTGAAGCTTTTATCTCCAATATACCACTCAGAAAAACGGAATTGGTGTAGTGGCTCAAGTGGTAGAAAGATAATCTTGAACTGAAGAACTGAGGGACAGTATTCAGGCCCATGACATACAAAAAAAAAAAAAAAAGGAAGTGTTGTGTAAAATTTTGTAGCTGAGTCCTGGTGGTCAAGCCTCCAATCCTAGCTACTCAATAGGATGGTGGGTTAAAGCCACTAAGGAAGGAGAGTCTTATTTCGAATGAAATACCAGATCACAGGAAGCATCACCTTGGTTCAAAACAGTACAGTGTTGGACTTGAGTAAAAAGACCTTAGAGATATGAAAGGGCCTTGAGGTCAAGCGCAATGATGTATACAAGCCTATCTGTTATGTATCAGAATGTGCCAGTTGCAAAAAAAGGAAATTTCAAAAAATGACATTATTGCTAATGACTATTACACATCAGTAAACATTTTACAAGTAGTTTCACACAATTTGAATATAATTGTGAATTGTTTTCTTCTTTCATTTGTTATCAAGAAAAGTTCCAAAAATATGAGCAATACATTCTAGGCCTGCCAAATTATAAGAACTAACTGCTACTATATATCTTTATTTGACAGCTATCTTGAGTACTTCCCTCTCTCTTGCTCTTAGTCCTCAGTAGTTTAGAGAAAACCCAGAGGATGGAGTGTTAGCATTACATCAGAACTTCGCATCACTTTGCCTTCACATTATTTCGTTAATTTTTGAGAACAATTTAAATTAAAAGGTGTTATATCATATAACTCCATGTCACATTCTTTTTTCTTTCTTCCTTTTTTTTTGTTCGGGGGGGTTGAACTCTGGATACTGTCCTTGCACTCTTCAGCTCAAAGCAAGTGCTTTGTCACTTGAGCCTCAATACCACTTGTGGATTTTTACTGGTTTGTTGGAGATAAGTGTGTCACAGAATGTCCTGTCAGGACTGGCTTTGGACCTTGATCCTTAGATCTCAGCCTCCTTAGTAGCTAGGATTACAAGCATGAGCCAACAGCATCCAGTTCTATGTCACTTTTAAAGTTTTAGGATTTACATACTTTTTAAATATAATTAATTCTACATCATTCTATATCTTTCCTTATACCTACATAATGTGACTGTGATTATTTCATAAACATTGCACACTTCTTAAGGGAAACAAACTATTTCTCTGTTTAAACACAGGGGCACATAATGCATGACAGGCCTTTTTCAATTATATTCAAGATTTTTTTTATCATATCACTTGACAATTTTTTGTATAGTGATATATGTCTTGAATCAATTAATTGTAGTCTCTTCATCATAGAATATAGTCTCCTCATCACACTGTGATTTGCAAGACTGTTTTTGTCAGTTGTGGTCTCAGCATTGTCCCTTAACTTTTCAGGCCAAGGCTAGTCCCCTACTACTTCACTCACAGTACCACTTCTACATTTTTCTGCTTATGAGGTGCTGAGCAATCGAATCTAGGGCCTCATGCATGCAAGTCAAGAACTCTATCAATGTGGCACTTTCCAGGCCAAGACAACTGCTATTTTCAGAATTCTGGTATCTATATTAATCCCTATGAATATACATGTGTGTTATTTCTAGATTACAGAATGTATGTTAGAGTCTTTTGCACAGAAAATATATAAATGAGGTGTTGTTACCAGTGAATAGTATTCTCCTATTCATGTATCGCTTTTTACTTCCAAATAAATCACAAAATCTGATATTCTATAGAAATTTTAAAAGGATATATATGCTCCAAGCACAGGAACGTACCATGACAAGGGAACGAGAACTTTCAAGAAAACTTTTAGGCAAGAATCGACTACTGCCAGAGGTTTGACAGAATCATTCTATCACAGGTGATCACTGAGTAAAATTATTAAAGTAGTATAAACTCGTAAGTTTGCAGTAGTTACTCCTATTGAAGAAGGACCTATAAAGAGAAAGAACACATGCTGAATTATTTAAGAATGTGATATGTCAATTCATTAAACCCAGCAATATGTAAAATTATACAACGTGTTAATATGGTGAAATTCATAAGTTTTAAGAAATATTCCACAGCATGTTAAAACTATTGGCAAGTGACAACTACACATACACACAGAAGCTCACACACACATACACACACACACGACCCCCCAAAAATGTTGTCCATATTATTCGTGCCTGGACAAGAGCCTAACACAGAATCAGAAAATGTAAACAGTAATAATTGTTCTGCTCAGCACAAACAAGCTTTCATTTTCGTGACCTGCCCACTTATGGAAATGCATACAAATTTATAGAAAATGATGTACTTCTTGGTGCGTGTTGGCCACTGTCTGGAAGGGCAGAATTACTCAATCTGTTTATGTTCTCACATTTTGTAATTTTAATATGCCATGTGATAGTTTTCTCCTTTGTTGATTCCTTGATGCTTCCACAGCCTCTACACCATCCAATATGAATAGAAAATCCTGAGGGTTATCCATAGACTCTGGGCCTAGGCCTTGAATTCAGGTCTGGGAAATGAATTCTCTGCCTGAGCTTTGAACTTGGCACCTAGGACTTCAATTTTCTGTCAGGCTTTGAATTTAGTATTAAGACTTGAACTTTCAGCATGGGACTTGAACTCAGGGTCTGAACCTTGTACTCAGTGCCTGGGACTTGAATGGTCAACCTTAGCCTTTAACTCAGGACCAGATCCTTGAACTTTTGATCTGGTCCTTGAACTCATGGGCCAAGATATGATCTCAGCACCTGGGAATTAAGTTGCAGCAAGAGCATTGAACTTGATACTTGGGCCTTAAACTATCAGTCTGGGTCTTGAATTTGGGCCTCGAATTTAAAGTCAATACCCTGACATTTAATTTGGGGCCTGGGCATTGAAATTGGGACCTCAAATATGAATTTGAGCTTGAGAGTTGAATTAAGGCTTGAGGCTGGTACTAACAGACTGAGCCTTGAATTCACAACCTGGGACTTGAACTGGGGTCCTAGACCTTGTACTCAGTGTTGGGCCTTGAATTCACAGGGTTCAATTTTGAAATGGGGCTAGGGATGTTAACACAGCCTGGAACATGAAGTTTGCCTGGAAGTTGTTCTTCGAATTTTGGAGTTGAACTCAAACTTGGGATTGGAACTGGCATGCTGAGTCTTGAACTCACAAACTGGGATTTGAAGTAGTCCCTCGACCTTGACTTTAGTGTCCAGGCCTTGAACTTACAGTGTGTAAGTTGAACATGGAGCCAGGGATATTAAAAACTTTGGGACATGAACTTGGCCTGGGGTTTGAACTCTGGACTTGGGACTAAACCTCAAGGTTCAAGCTTAAATGCAGAGCCTGCTACTGGAACTCACAGCCTAGGGCTTGAACTCATGGAGTGATGCGTGCAATGTTGCCCTGGACCTTGAAATCTGAGCATGGTGTTTGAATTCACAGCCTGGGCTTTGAATTCACAACTCAGGTCCTGAACTGAGTGCCTAGAACATCAAGTAGGAGCCTGGGAATAGAACTTTTATAACGGTCTATGCTTTGGGCCTGGGCCTTGAACTCACAAACTGGGCCTTGCATTTACACCCTGGGCCTTGAACTCACAGCCAGTGACTTAAATGACTGGCTTGGGCCTTCAACTCACAGCCAGGCATTAATCTTATTTCCCGGTTCTTGATCTGGGTCCCTGGACTTTGAACTAGACAAGAAGTGGGTATTGAGATTTCATTTTGTGGTCTAGGCTTTGCACTCATAGTCTGGGCCTTAATCTCATGGTCTGAGCCTTGAACTGAAAGCTTGGGATTTGATATCTGGGCCTGAGCCTTGAATTCAATACCTTGCCCTTCAATTTGTAACAGGGGCAATGAACTGTGTGTTTCAGCCTTGAATTGGGACCTGGAACTTGAACACATACTCTGGGCCTGAAGCACTGGGCCTGGGTCTTGAACTCAAAGAATAGTCCTTGAACTCACAGCTTGGACCTTAATCCCAAAATGTTGAACTATAGGAAGTAGGGTGGACCTGGATCTTCAACATGGGTACTAGGACTTAAACTCACAGCACCCGCCTTAAACTTGCACACGGGCTTTCAAGTCCATGCCTTGGAATTTCATTGCAGCCTGAGCCTTGAACTTGGGGCCTGGGCCTTGAACTTTCATCTTCACACTGGAATTGGGTCATAGGCCTTGAACTCAGGGCCTGGGACATGAATTTGCAGCTTCTATTTTGAAGTCCCGGCCTGGGCTTTGAACTGTCAGACTGAGACTTGAATTTGGGGCCTCAAACTTGACCTCTCAGCATAGGTCTTCAATTCAGGGCTTGGGCCTTGAACTCAGTGCCTAGGAGTTGAACTGGTGGTCTGGGCATTGAATTATCACCCTGAGATTTTAATTCCAGGCTTAGGAATAGAAGTCCTGTCTTTGGCATTAAACTCAGAACCTGGGCCCTGGAATTCAATCAGGACCTGGAATTCAAACAGTCGGTCATGGACGTTCATCTCAAGGGCTGGCCCTTGAAATTAGGACCTGCGACATGAATTCTTAGTCTCTGGAATTTTACTCATGATCTGCTAGTTGAAATCTTGGCCTGGGATTTGAACTCCTGGGATTTGAACTCATTGCCTGTGACTTGAATTCATGACTTAAGCCTTGAACTCTGTACCTAGGCCTTAAGCTGTGTTCCTGGGACCTGAATTCATAATCTCATCCGAACATATTGGACTTGGGTATTCAACTCCTGGACTGTGCCTAAAACATACAACCTGGGCCTTGAATTCATGGACTGGTACTTGAACTGGGGCCCTGGATCTTGAACTCAGTGGAAGAAGGGGCACTGAGACTTCAAATTGGGGATGGGGCTTTTAGCTGATAAGCTGGACCTTATGGTATCAACTTCTGGGCCGGGAACTCAATGTTTGGGATTTAAATTCAGGGTCTGGGTATTGAACTTGTGTCCTGAGCCTTTAACTTGGGGCTTGGACCTTGAATTCAAACCCTAGAACTTAAACTCAGAAACTGAGCCATTAACTCTCAGCCTGGCATTTTTACGTGGGCCCTGGACCTAGAATTCAGGGCCTGTGATGTAAACTCGGTGCTTGGAATTTGATCTCAAAACCCCGGCCTCGAACTGCTGTTTAGTCCTTGAACTGTTTTCCTGGAAATTGAAATAATAGCTGGGCATGAAACTCTGGGCTTTAAGTCACAGCCTAGGCCTTGAACTCAAAGCATGGGGCCTGAACTCATGGGCTGGTAGTTTAACTGGCTCCCAGGATATTGTAATAAGAGACTAAGGGTTGAAATCATAGTCTGGGCCTTGATCTCAGGGCCTGCAACTTGATGTGTAGGTCTGGCATTTTAACTCTGGAGTCCTAGGGTTCTTAGCTTGGGCAGGCCTGCTCATGGCACGGTGTTTGCTTATCCTGGGATCGTTTGTTCTGTCAGTGCTGTTTATCCTACTACTGCACTCACAGCATCGGTATTGGGGGCTCTATGTGTATGTGTACCCTGAAATGCTTGGTTTTGTTAGTACAAGTAAACCTGCTGACATGTAAGATACTCTGGATACACATTCATGCCATTTAATCATGTGCTCTTTTGCTATGACACACTATTTTCTGCCAAAATCAAAGAAAAGAAATAAGGATAAGTGAATAACAAACTTTCTTTTCTCCAAACCCATAAAATTTCCTCACTACAATGTAAGTTTTACACATGAGGCTCTCATTATAAGTCTATAAAGTCAAGGATTTTTCTCAGCTTCATTTAGGAAATGAAGCCCCTCAAAATGAAATAGTATAGAGCATCATCCTTGAGGAAAATCATGGTTGGTCGTAGACCTCCAGTAGGCATGAAAGTTTGGTTCAAACTAGCAAAAAATGCTATTAACACAGTATGTATAACAGAGAAAAGCCTGACACCGGTCATTTAGAAGCCTGTAGGAGGCTAATATCTGAGGATCAGGTTTCATGGCAGCACACCAGGAGCCTCTAGGAGGTTCTCATCACTCATTCATCACCTCAGAATTCCAAGTGGAATTGTTGTTCAATCGGTAGATGATTCGCCTTGAGGGGAATAGGTCTGGGCTTGCACCCAAGCCCAGAGTTCAAGCCTAATGGCCACCACCACCAACAAGCAGAGAAACAAATGTAAAGCAATATTATTCAATAATGTCCCAAACTCACGGTATTACCAAAATGTGAATTATTTTCACCAAAAAAAAGACCATTTCAGTTTTATTTACTCTCTATTTGGACTATCTTGCATTTTCTCTCTGAAATTCAGGAAGTAATGTTTAATGGGGAGATAATATTTCCTTAACTACCTCTGTAGCTGGAACTGAATATGATTCCATGGTAATATGAGTCCTGTTTCCTTATGCTTTATATATTTAAGAGAATCATATTTTTTCTGGCTTCTCAAAACTGGATCATACTAGAGAGGTTGAGAATTAATGAGAAAATCTGTAGCAATATAGGAGTCCATGTTACTGGCTTATTTTTCTCAAAGATTTAATCAACAATACTCTATCAATATATATATGTGAGCAGATTTGTATGTGTAATCAGGTATTTTTGTTGCCTTGTCCATTTGTAGATGCAAATCTTTGTGTGTATTTGTGTTCGTGTGTATGTGTGTGTTTACAACTTGGAAGGTCACAATTATTCCCTACTCTATTTCAGCACCTATAAAATGAAGGAGGGCAAATTACTACGATTTTTGGAAATTAAAATGAGGAGATTTGGCCTGCCTACAATTCTTGATTTTATTCAATCATGATAAACATTAACCATAGTTTTTCCAGGATATTTTTCTTATATTTCTTCCTTGGTAATGAAGATTGAAACCATGATTTCACCATTGGTTTCAACCTCTTACCCTGGCCTTGATCGCAGCCAAGTATTCCAAATATTGGTGTAAATCTGGCATAGAATTCTCTGTCAAACATATTTGAGAAAATAATCTTAACAAAGAAATGCCAATGGCAATCTTTTCAATATTCATAGCAAAGTCCAATATTTCCATGTTCATACTGGCAGGTGACATGCATATATTCCTTAAATATTAATTAGTTGTCTGGCCTGATGAACATATTTACCTGACAACACTTCAAAATGTGATTGTCACTTCACAATGAAATTTGTTGTCTATAAAAAATTAATGAAAAAAGTTTTTTTTTCAACAATAGCATATTGCTTTTAATAGTATGTGAAGGTATTGGAAGGGTCCTGAATTCAAGACAAATTACCTTTACATAAGCCTATCTGGTATGTATCAGAAGATGCTAATTGCAAAAAGAGAATTTGGGGGAAAAAAGTCATTATGGCTAGTGGCTATTACACATCACTAAGCATTTCACAGTTTCAGACAATTTCAAATATGCATGAGAATTGTTTTCTTCTTTCAGCTGTTATCAAAAAATTATGGGTAATACATTCTAGGTATGGAAAATTGTAAGAACTAACTGACACTTTATATCTCTTTTTGTTTGATTTAATATAAAATAAACACCTATATTGAGGCCTTCCGTCTGTCTTGTTCTTACTCAGTAGTAGTTTGACAAAACCACAGGAAGTTTAGGATTATATGAGAACATATCATTTCCCTTTCACAATCCTAAATTTCTCAGAATACTTTTACACGTACAAGTATATCATATTCCTCGATGTCATAGTCTAAGGCACAGGTTTTACATACTTTTATACATGTTACACAGCATAAAATATTTCCTAACTAAAGACACATTTATTAAAATATATATGTATATATTCTAATTAAAGATATGCTTATTAAGATATATATGTGTGTGTGTGTGTGTGTGTGTGTGTGTGTGTGTGTGTGTGTGTGTGTATACTTACAAAGCAAGTAATTCATTCCTTGCTTCATGAATTTCATTAATAAGAAAATATTCTGCACTCCAGTCAGCTTGTTTCAGGAGCTGAAATGTTACAATCCAGGTATTTTCACAGAGTTCTGGGAATATTTTTAGGACAGAGAAAAATTCTCTACAACAAACAAACCTTCGAAAGAAGAGTAATATAAAGCAATTTTACCTAGGTATAAACACTATGATCCTGGTTCACATGAGTTAGAGGTGAAGAAAACAGCAGCAGCACCCTTCTGTGGAAGTATAGCAGAATTCCAGTGAATTTTATGATGAAAATCATAGTACTAAGTAGTGGAATCTTCCCTTCTGTCTTTGGTGCAGAAGGCAGCATTTCACTTGATATAGGCTGATTTGCTGATGAAAGACCTGAGACCATGAAAAGGAAAATGATTATATCAGAACAACAGTAATTAGCACTCTACATAGAGAAGACAGTGGATGTGAACATTGCAAATAACATGTCTATTTGATGGAAGGGCTTCCTGCTATATTTGCTGTGTCTATTTATCTTTCACATACAATATTTTCTGGCAATCATGTGGGACATAAATTGGAAAACAAAAAAGTAGGACACAAGTCACAGTAATGAAGGAAAAATCAATTAGGGTTGAAACTGACTAAGGATTCACAATCACCTAATTTGTGAAAAACTACTTAATTAACAATAACAAAATAGTCATTGGGAATTCTGACAAAGGAAATATATTTCAAGTATAAACATGATATGAGAGACAACTCCCCATATAATTTTATAACTAAATATTGGAAAAGGAATGCCATTTTACATTATCTATATTATTTTTTGAATTGAGTTATTTATCCATTCACTTGATATCTTGTCTGGGAATGGGTAATGATTAACTGTATGTCATCCAATAGGATCAACTTTTCATGCAGTCAATGGGAATTATATTCACATATTCTCTTTTTCGGTGTCAACGTTATGTGCATCTGACCTAACAAGAACAAATATATATGAGTGGATACAAAATCACCAGCTACTTTTATTTTCATATAAAGGTAAATTTAAACAGGGAACTTTATTCAAACTTGTAAGAGTTGTTTAATTTGAGGCAGCACCCCATTTGCTGAATCTGAAATAAAATATCTCTCAATTTCCTAGAGTGAAAATCCCCATAGAATGTTTGCTTGGGGATCATATATATATTTCATAAAATTTTCCAAAGATAAAGATAGGCAACACCATTTAATGTGACTCCATGATAATTCAAATATTTTACCTGCTGCCGAAAATAATTGGCAACTTAAATTTTAATTTTTTAGGGCAGAGGAAAACAATAGTCCAGATAGTTGTGTTGAGAGAACATGAGAAAATATAAAGACCAAATTAATGTTTTCTGTTTTTTATCAAAAAAAATTTAAATCATTGATTTGCTTCTTTGTGATGAACTGTGTTAATGTGTATATATTCATTCCTTTCTGTTTTTGGGGGGTGTGAGGTCCAGTAGTGGGGCCTGAACTGGCCCCGTGCCCTGTCCCTCAGCTCTTCAGCGCAAGGCTAGTGCTCGACAATTTGAGCCACAGTGACGACTCCAGCTTTTTTCTTTTTGCTTATGTGGTGCTGAGGATTCGAACCCAGAGCCTCAGGCATGCAAGGCAAGTGCTCTAACACTGAGCCAACTTCCCAGCCCCCTATATTCAAACCTTTCTATGTGTCAGTTTCTTCATGTAATTCTCTCATGCATATTTCTGTAGCATTTGGTTGGACATGGTGCAATCTTGTTTCAACTTATGCCTCCTTGGTTGTAAAAACAAAAATTTTGTTACATTAATTTGGAAACATGAATATTCCTGTTATTTTAATGTGATCAATCCAAAAGTACATATATGCAATTTGGCACCTTGCCATAAAGTTTAAAGTAAATCATTATTTGCATAACTTCTGCCTATACTCCTCACTTCTTATCATGCAATTAGAATAACTATTAATTACATTAACACAGAGAGCTTACACATATTGATATTTCCTTTCACCAGAGTTCTGATGATACAGGTAAGTTAAAAACAATTTTTAACAAGAGCCAGTCTTTGAAAACTCCTAGTGTTTCACTGTCCAATTGCAATACTCATATCGACAGATATTAATATATTTATGAAAATAAAACTAATTCTACACCGTTCTATCTCTCTCCCTATTATCACTATGTATGTGACATTAATAATTTAAACATTTGCATGTTTCACATGTATAAAGATTAAACATAGCGGCATTGTTATGCATGACACATTTGTTGTTATTATGTTAAAGACTTTGGATCATATCACTTCACTTCAAAAATTTTTTAATATTGATATAATTCTTGATGAATTCATCTTAGTATTCTCACCCAAGTACACAGATTGCTTCACACTGTGATGTGCAAGAGCTTAGAAATGAGCAAATGAGTACAATAGTCACATAAAATCATGAATAAAGTACTTCCAAAGCTAGTAAAGTTGTAATGTATTTCTTCATCACATCCTGATTTTTGAAAGACTGTAATACCTGAGAATACACTCGGTGTAATCAATGTGATGTATTTCCAAAAGTTTTATAAAACTCTGTGGAGGCTTGTGTGTTCACCATGATGCTAGTGTGAAAAGTTAGACCTAAAACATTGAACTTATGCAATGACTACTGTGAAAATAATATTGTATGACAAATAAAAACGGGGGAATCCTGTGTAACAGCAATACTCACAAGATAATGTGTTGGATAGGATCTGTACAGTATTAGTGGTTAATGGGAAAGAGAGAGAAAAATGAGAAAGGGGGTAACAATTTCAACAAGGATTGGATTCATTACTTGTGTAACTATACCCCAACTTAGGTCACTATGACAATAAAATTTAAATAAGAAAGAAAAAATCAATGTAAATAGTAGAATTGATGGAAAGACTAGTGTTATATATCACATCTTCACACTTTGATACAGATGATTATAACTATATATATATATATATATATATATATATATATATCAGTTCTTTGAATTCTAATTTTGCAATTAGCTTCTTTTTGCATATACAAAATAAACAGAGGGGAGGTTCTGGGAAGATGGCTGAGGAGAAGCTGGAGTCTAAGTAAGCTCTCGCATAGAAAGCACTTTTAGAGTTCCAGTGAACAGTCGTAAGCCAGAGAATTACACCAAGTGTGCCATCACAGGACAGAGAGTTAGGCCAGAGAGGGGAAACCCAGGCAAGGAGACACTTCTGAGCTCTTGCCAGCAGCCGCCGCAGCGGCGGCAGCTGTGGCAGCGGTGGGCTAGCACAGGAGGCATACCTGAGCCACAGAGAGTCCGGGAAAAAGGAGCCAGATGCAACGGGTGAGCGGATTCTACTCTACACCAGCAAGAACCGACAAGGAGCGGGCATCTTCATCCTGCAGTTCGCAGACCAGAGACAACCCAGGAACCAAGACTCGGTGTGAGTAGAAGCCTGACGTCCTCACTCCTTCTCAGGGAGCAGAGGAGGGAAGGCCACCCATCACCCCCCCAGCAAAGCAGACCTCCATCTTGGATAACGACAAAGCTTGGAGGAGCTGCTAGCTCCAACTCAGGCCTTGGAATAAAAGGAGTCATTTAGCAGGTCACAGGAACTTAATGGCACGTGACCTGCCAGACTCAGCTCCACCCAGGGAAAAGTCACCCAGTTCTGGCGCCAGCCCTAGGGGTGGCTTTTTTCACTGGGTAATCAGATTCAGAGGCTGCCCTCCCTCTAGCAGCCTTGTCAATCAATTGAAAATCAGTAAACAGAAACACTGAGAATGGCTCCAGGCTGTGCTCTGTGAGTTTTTCACAAACTAGCCCCCGGGAAAAGCTACTGTCTGTTGAAAGGCCTCAACTCTACCCAGAACTTAGCCTTATCACTGCATCCCCCTCTTTTGTGATACTCAAAGCAGATCTGCCTCCCAATGAACTAGCCTGGGAGGAGGATCGCCAAATCCTGGGTCAAGCAGAGCATTTTTCTGCCTGTTTGAACAAACTGACTTAAGAAACCAACAAAGCCACAGGACCACAAGCAGACCAGAGAATCCAACAAGAGGCTGGTTACAGACACAAGGGAGATATAGGATTTTTCCCACTCTTCCCAAAAAAATCAAAGAACTTCTTTTCTTCTTCTTCTTCTTCTTCTTTTTTTTAAATTTTTGGTACCTTATATAAATTTTTTTTTCTTTTCTTAAACTTTTTTTAATCTTTAGTTTTTGCCTTTTTAGAAACAAAATTGTTTTCCAGAAACTTTTTTTTCCTCTTATAATTTTTAATTTAGGGACACATGAGTGCGTTTTTCTTTTTTTTTTTTTTTTGGTTTTCTTTCATTTTTTTCTTTTTTAATTATCTTTTTGTTTTTTGTTTAGCTCTCCTGAACTTCTCATCTTTTTCTTCTTCCTTTATTATCCTTTTCATCTTCTCCTCTCTTTCGTTCTTGTTTACATGACTTAATTCTTGTCCTGCACATCCTCAGATAAACCCATAGTTGACTATTAGACCCTATCCCCCATTGTGTACACACTTAATCCACAAATTTATTACTCAATTCAAAACCTCTAAAACATAAATTCCTTAATAGCAGTACTACCTCTTTATACCTATATAATATTTTAAGCATTTTTATTTTTAAGTTTTTCACTTCTCTTTTATATCCCTACCATTCTCAATAAATTCACATTCTTCTATCAACCAAGAATTCTGTACCGAGCTGAACTCTCCTTCATAACTGAAGGCCAAATAAAAACCTTCCATAGCAAAGAAAAATTGAAACAATACATCTCCACCAAACCAGCCCTACAAAAGATTCTTAAAGATCCACTACACATAGAAAAACAAAAAGACCACAATAAAGGCCAAGCAATTGCACCCAAACTGAGAATCCAAGAACCATAGGAAGAACCCAGGTTTTGCAGCCCCCAAGAAGGTGGATAACATGGCAGGAACTCCCAAATACCGCTCAGTCTTTTCTCTTAACCTTAACAGACTGAACTCTCCAATTAAGCGACATAGACTGCCTAGTTGGATTAAAAAAATGAAGCTTCTATCTGCTGCCTTCAGGAGTCACATCTTCCCATTAAAAACAAACATATTTTCAATGTTAAAGGTTGGATCAAAATCTACCAAGCAAATGGCCCCCATAAAAAGGCGGGAGTTGCAATCCTAATATCAGATAAAATAGACTTCAAATTAAAATTCATGAGAAGAGATAAAGAAGGTCGCTAAATATTAATTACGGGATCTCTCCTTCAGGAGGATATTACAATTCTCAGTATCTACTCTTCAAACAAGGAAGCACCCAAATTTATCCAAGAAACACTACTCTTCCTCAAATCCCATATAAATCCAAAGAGATTAATTGTTGGGGATTTTAAAACACAACTCTCCCCACTAGATAGGTCAACTCGGCAAAAATTCAACAGAGAAACCGCAGATCTAAACAGCTCTATAGATCAACTAGATTTAACAGACATCTACGGAACATTTCACCCAACAGCATCAGAATACACGTTTTTCTCAGCAGCCATGGAACATTTTTTAAAATAGACCACATTTTAGGCCACAAAGCAAACTTGTCTAAATTCAGAAACATTGAAGTTATACCTTGCATTCTCTCTGACCACAAGGGAATAAAATTAGAACTCAACACCAAAAACCACCAAAGAATGTCCGGTATCAATGGAGGCTGAACAACACACTGCTGAATCACGAGTGGGTCATGGAAGAGATTAGAAAAGAAATTCAAATGTTCATGCTATTCAACAAAAATGAACACACAAATTACCAGCTCCTCTGGGAAACAGCAAAGGCAGGACTCAGAGGCAAATTTATAGCGCTGAGCTCCTACATCAACAAATTGGAGAGATCTGAAACCAACAATTTAATGACACGTCTAAACCTCCTTGAAAAAGAGCAGCAAGATAAACCCCAATCCAGTAGACGGAAAGAAATAATTAAAATTAAATCAAAATTAAATGAATTAGAATCTAAAAAAACTATAGAAAGAATCAACAAAACAATGAGTTGGTTATTCGAAAAAATTAACAAAATTGACAGACCCTTAGCAAATCTTATCAAAAAAAGAAGAGAACACACCAAAAAAAAAAAAACCAAAAAACTCAGAGATGAGAATGGAAACATCACCATGGAAACAAACAAGATTCAGAACATTATAAGGGAATACTTCTCAAAACTTTATGCTAATAAGTTTGAGAACTTGACAGAAATGAACCTTTTCCTAGCAAATATTGACAGGTCAAAACTAAACCAAGATGAGTTAAACCAGCTTAACAGGCCCAATATCAAGCATTGAAATAGAAACAGCAATAAGAGACCTTCCAGCTAAGAAAAGCCCAGGACCAGATGGTTTTACAGCGGAATTCTACAAGGCCTTCAAAGCAGAGCTCACACCAATACTCAATGAAATTGAAAGAGAAAGTTCACTACCGAACACATTCTATGAAGCTATCATAACCCTCATCCCAAAACCAGGCAGGGACTCATCAAAGAAAGACAACTATAGACCCGATGAATATTGATGCAAAACTTCTCAACAAAATTTTGGCGAACTGACTTCAACAATTCATCCAAAAAATCATACACCCTGATCAAACAGGATTCATTTCAGGGATGCAAAGCTGTTTCAATATATGCAAATCAATCAATATTATTAATCACATCAACAGGAGCAAGAATAAGAATCACATGGTTATCTCAATAGATGCAGAAAAAGCATTCGACAAGATCCAACATCCATTTATGATGAAAGTTTTGGAAAAATTAGGAATACATGGAACATTCCTCATTACAATAAAGGCTGTATATGACAAACCTACAGCCAGCATTATACCTTATTGTGAAAAACTAAAGCCATTTCCTCTTAACTCAGGACCAAGACAAGGATATCCACTCTCTCCACTTCTCTTCAATCTAGTATTAGAATGCCTAGCTACAGCAATAAGACAAGATGCAGACATAAAGGGGATCCAAATAGGGAAAGAAGATAAAAACTCTCCCTCTTTGCAGACAACATAATCTTGTATTTAAAGAATCCCATAGACTCCACTCCCAAATTACATTAACCCCCCCCCCCAAATCAATGGATTTTCTGTATGCCAATAATGAGAAAAGTGTGGCTGAAATTAGGAAAGCAACTCCATTTGTAATAGCCCCACAAAAAATAAAATACCTAGGAATTAACTTAAACGAAGAAGTAAAGGACCTCTATGATGAAAACGTTAAAATCTTGAAAACGGAAATTAAAACAGAACTTAGAAAATGGGAAAACCTCCCATGCTCCAAAATTGGAAAGATTAACATTGTGAAAATGGCAATACTTCCCAAGGCTATCTACAAATTCAACGCGATACCTATCAAAATTCGAACCTCATTCTTCAAGGAAATAGAAGAGGCAATCCAAAAATTCATATGGAACAATAAAAGACCCTGAATAGCTCCTCAACGGAAAGAACACTGCTGGAGGAATATCAATACCAAATTTCAAACTCTACTATAAAGCCACAGTAATAAAAAGAGTTTGGTATTAGCATAAGAACAGACCCCAGGACCAATGGAATAGAATTGAAAAGCCAGAAATGAACCTACAGAACTATAGCCATCTAATCTTCGATAAGGGAGCTAAAAAATAGAATTGAAGAAAGACAGCCTCTTCTGTAAATGGTGCTGGAAAAATTGGTTAACTACTTGTAGAAAACTAAAGCTAGATCCTTATATATCACCCTGCACCAGAATCAACTCCAAATGGATCAAAGACCTTGGAGTCATAGCAGACACTCTCAAAACATTACAGGATGGAATAGGAGAAACCCTAGGTCTCCTTGGCTCAGACCAAAATTTTCTGAATAAAGACCCGGAAACACAACAAACCAAAGAAAGGTTGGACAAATGGGATTGCATGAAGTTGCAGAGTTTCTGCATGGGAAAGGGCATAGCTAGCAAGATCAATAGAAAGCCCACGGGTTGGGAGAAGATCTTCACTATCCATACAACAGAGAAGGGTCTCATATCTACAATATACTTGGAACTCAAAAAATTAAATCCTCCAACAACAAATCCTCAAAGAAACAACTGCCCAATAAATGAGTGGGCTAAAGACTTAAAGAGAAACTTCTCTGAAGAAGAAAGAAGGATGGCCAATAGACACATAAAGAAATGCTCAACCTCCCTAACCATAAAAGAAATGCAAATCAAACAACATCGAGATACTACCTCACTCCAGTTAGAATGGCAAAAATCAAGAACTCTAACAACAACAGATGCTGGAGGGGATGTGGACAGAAGGGAACCTTACTTCATTGTTGGTGGGAATGTAAACTTGTTCAACCACTTTGGAAAGCAGTATGGAGGTTTCTCAAAAGACTTCACATAGAGCTCCTCTATGACCCAGCAATCCCACTTTTGCGCATTTACCCAAAGTTTACAAACAAGACCACACTAAAGCTTCCAGCACAACTATGTTTATTGCAGCATTATTTATCATATCTAAGATATGGAACCAACCCAGATGCCCCTCAGTAGATGAATGGATCAAGAAAATGTGGTATATATACACAATGGAATTCTATGCCTCCATCAGAAAGAATGACATTGCCCCATTTGTTAGGAAATGGAAAAACTTGGAAAAAATTATATTAAGTGAAGTAAGCCAGGCCCAAAGAAACATAGGTCCCATGGTTTCCCTTATTTGCAATATCTAATATATGTATGAGTAAAACAGAAAAATTCAGATAATGTGATGTTAGGAAAATGAATCCTTAGATATGTATTTTAATGTTTTTTTTTCCTTTCATGCATTTGTTTCTAAAGCGTTTATAAGATTATCTTTTTGTAGCTTTGTATGTCCCTCCCCGACAGTATAACCCCTGCTTTCACTATATTTGATGTCGGTATAACTTGTAGAGGAGATAGGGAAAAACAAGTCGTTTAAGGATACAGGTGGACGTGTTGCAACAATGAGATGTACAAGTTGTCATGTCGAAAACGAGCTTTACAATTTTGGTGTGGGGGGAAAGTGGGAAGTATTGGGTGGGGGGGTGGGATGGGAGGCTGGGAAGGGATGTGAAGGGTAAACAAAGGAGGAGGCTGCAATGCTTGATAAGAAATGTACGCATTAACCTGCCCATGTTATTGTAACCCCTCTGTACAGTGTGTTCACAAATAAAAAAAAAAATGAATAGAGGAAAAACGAATTTTAGGCTCATTAAACAACTGTTATTTTTAGAATTGTTGTATCTATAACATCCTCATCAGTTATTTGCTGATTACAGAAGTTATGGTAAGGTCTTTACACATATAAAAATATGGTTTTGTTAACCGTGAATAGTATTCTTCCATTTACATATTATTTTTAGTACCAAATTACCCATTAAAAAATTTGAAGTTGTACAGAAATTTCATATGCATACATATGCTCCACTCCCAATGCACACTGATAATGGAACGAGAACTTCCAACACAAGTTTTAAACATGAATAAACTTCCAGGGTTTTCACAAAATTATTTTATTACAGGTGATCACTGAGTAAATGGTGAAAGTTGTAGGATCGCTTTAGATTGCAGTAATTACTCGTAGTAAAATACGAGCTACAAAGAGAATACATGTCAAATATTTTAATAAGGTGATTTGTGAAAACCTCTATTGAACCGAGCAATATATATATATATTTATACTATGTGGTGAAATTCATAAATTTTAGAAAACATTTTACAGCCCAATACAACTATGGGCAATTTCAACTTCCACCTACACACACCACCAAAAAAGTTCCTGAGAAGTTCTTCAGTCAATTATGAATCACAATTTTAACAATATATCTTAGTTACTTTCTTTCATTTTATTGTCATTTGAATGAATTACTGCTTATATTAAATATGATAAATTATACCCATTTTGGATGGACATTCCACTCTAATAAAAGTGTATTGTTGTTATTAGTATTATTATTGTTTTTATTTTTTTTCTTTTTGTCTTATGCCACTTTTGTTTCCAAACAACATAGTAATCTTCTCAATTCGTAACATTTGTTTTGTATTTCAAATCAGAATGTATTCGACAAGAAGTTTTCAGGGGATTAAGTCATTCTGAAAATTAATACAGGTGAAGTTAACATTATATTTGACTTAATTGCTTTTCACTTTAATTCTACCCTTGAGAATATTAAAAAAAAATCATCATTTTTTAACACAATTTGGTCAACTTAGCATTTAGTAAGTAATACAGTATAATGTCAAACAGTATATTTATATCAAAGTTACTTCCTGCTCATACTTTCAGTATCCTTTAGGAAATGCTAGTTTTCTTGGGGAACTTAAAAAGAACAAAAATAGCACAATGCATTGATAGTCACATGTGATAAAGCTACTTCACCTTATACAGATAATAGGTTATTTGAAAACCATAATCAATTTGTTTTTGTTTTCTGTTGCTACTTTTGTGCCTTGTATTTTTAAAATCATTTCTTCAAAAGATGCTTTATAGAAAAACTACATTCATGTCAGCAATGGTGCATTTCCTTTCGAGCACTATTATCCCTTGTTTCTTTTTTTCTTCCATCTTTTACTTCATCCACCTTCACAACTCTTCCTCCACCCCAAAGCTGCAAAGTTTATTTTCCATATAGTGTCTTGTGAATATCTTTATTCCAATGGGTCAGGGGTTACAATAACTTGGGAAAGTTAATGACTACATTTCTTATCAAACATAGTTGCCTTCTCCATTATTTCTCCTTCCCATCTCCCCCGCTAATCCCCACAGACACCCCCCTACACACCACCCCCACCCCCGACAAAAGAAGAAAATAAAGTTCAATTTTGCACAATGGCTTGTACCTCTCATTGATACAAAAGGTCCTGATGTATCCATGTTTAAACGATTTGTTATTTCCCTTCCCTCTACAAATTATACCAAATTCAAATGCAGTGAGAAGAAGGGTTATACAGAGGGGAACTTATTTGCTGGTTCATTTCACCTAACATCAACTTATCTGAACTTTTCTGTTTGTCTTAAACATATACTAGGGAAACCAAGAGACCTATGTTTCTTTGGGCCTGACTTACTTCACTTAACATACTTTTTCCAAGTCTTTACATTACCTAACAAATGGGGAAACATCATTTTTTCTGATGTAGGCATAGAAATCCATTATGTTTATACACCACATTTTCTTGACCCATTCATCCACTGAGGGGCATCTGGGATGATTCCATATCTTAGCTATGGTATATAATGCTGGGATAAACATAGTTGTGCTGGTAGCTTTAGTAGAGTCTTGTTAGTGATCATTTGGGTAAATGCCCAAAAGTGAGATTGCTGGCTCATATGTGGAGTCTTTTGGGAACCTCCATACTACCTTCCAAAGTGGTTGAACAAGTTCACACTCCCACCAACAATGCAGTAATGTTCCCTTATCTCCACATCCTCTCAAGCATCTATTGTTATTAGAGTTGTTAATTATAGCCATTCTAACTGGGGTGAGGTCGTATCTCAATGTTGTTTTGATTTGCATTTCTTTTATGGGTAGGGAGGTTGAGCATTTCTTCATGTGTCTATTGGCCTTCCTTCTTTCCTCTTCAGAGAAGTTTCTCTTTAAGTCTTGAGACCACTTATTTATTGGATAATTGTTTCCTTGAAGATTTGTTGTTGGGGGATTTAATTTTTTTAGTTCCAGATATATTTTACAAATGAGACTCTTGTCCATTTTATGGACAGTGAAGATCTTCTCCCAGTCCGTGTGCTTCCTATTGATCTTGTAAGCTATGTCCTTTGCCATGCAGAAGCTCTGTAATTTCATGCAATCCCATTTGGCAAACGTTTCTTTGATTTGCTGTGTTTCTCTTTCACTATTAAGAAATTTTCAGCCTTGGCCGAGGAATCTAGAGTTTCTCCTATTCCATTCTGTAATGCTTTCAGAGTGTCTGTTTGACTCCGAGGTCTTTGATCCATTTAGATTTGATTCTGGTGCAGGGTGATATATACGGATTTAGCTTTAGTTTTCTACAAGTAGTTAACAAATTTTGCCAGAACCATTTAATGAAGAGGCTATCTTTCTTCTATTCTATTTTTTTTAGCTCCCTTATTGAAGATGAGTTGGCTGTAGGTCTGTAGGTTCATTTCTTTGTTTTCAAGTCTATTTCATTGGTCCTGTGGTCTGTTTTTGTGCCAGTAATAAGCTATTTTGATTAATGTGGCTTTGTGTTAGAGTTTGAAATTTGGTATTGATATTCTTCCATAATAGTTCTTTATGTTGAAGATCGTTTTTGCTATTCAGGGTCTTTTATTGTTCCATATTAATTTTTGGATTGCCACTTCTATTTCCTTGAAGAATGAGGTTGTAATATTGATAATTATCGCACTGAATTTGTAGATACCTCGAGAAGTATTGCCATTTTCACGATGGTGATCTTTCCAATGCAGGTGCATGGGAGGTTTTGCAACATGCTAAATTCTATTGATTTCTTTTTCAGGTTTTTAAAGTTTTCATCGTAGAGGTCCTTCATTTCTTTGGCTAAGTTGATTCCTAGGTATTTTATTTTTTGTTGAACCATTACAAATATAGTTTCCAGATTTCAGGCATGCTTTTCTCATTGTTGGCATACAGACAATCCATTGATTTTAGAGGGTTAATATTATATCGTGCCATTTACCAAAGTTTTGAATCAGTTTGAGTAATATGGGAGTGGAGTCCCTGGGATTGTTTAAATACAAAATCATGTCATCTGCAAAGAGGGAGAGTTTTAGTTCATCTTTTCCTATTTGGAACCCTTTTATGTTCACATATTTTCTTATTGTGGTAGATAGGCATTCTAATACTGGATTGAAGAGAAGTGGAAAGAAAGGACATCCTTGTCTCGTTCCTGAGTTAAGAGGAAATGGCTTTACTTGTTCACTTCAGAGTATAATACTTGCAGCAGTTTTGTCATATACAGCTTTTATTTTATTGAGGAATGTTCCCTGGATTCCTAATTTTTCCAGAACCTTCATCATAAAAGGGTGTTGGATTTTGTCAAATGTTTTTTTTTTTCTGAATTTATTGAGATAACCATGTCATTCTTACCCTTTCTCTTGTTGATGTGATGAATATTATTAATTGATTCACATATATTGAACCAGCTTTGCATCCTTGAAATGAATTCTGTTTGATATGGGCCTGTTAAGCTGGTTTAACTCATCTTGGTTTAGTTTTGGCATGTCAATATTTGCTAGGAATATGTCCATTTCTGTCAAGTTCTCAAACTTATTAGCATGAAGTTTTGAGAAGTATTCCCTTATAATGTTCGGAATCTTGGTTGTTTCTGTGGTTGGTGATGTTTCCATTCTCATCTCTGAGTTTATTTTCTTGGGTGTGTTCTCTTCTTTTTCTGATAAGATTTGCTAAGGATGTCAATTTTGTTAATTTTTCCGAACAACCAACTCTTGGTTTTGTTGATTCTTTCTGTGTATTTTTTAAAATTCTAGTTCATGTAATTCTGATTGATTTTTAATAATTTTTTTCCGGATACTGGTTTGGGGTTTATTTTGCTGCTCTTTTTCAAGGAGGTTCAGATGTCTCATTGAATTGTTGGTTTCAGATCTCTGCAATTTGTTGATGTAGGAACTCAGAGTGATAAACTTGCCTCTGAATACTGCCTTTGTTGGGTCCCAGAGGAGCTGGTAATTTGTGTGTTCATTTTTATTGAATATCATGAACATTTGAATTTCTTTCTAATCTCTTCTATGAGCCACTCTTGATTCTGCAGTGTGTTTTTCAGCCTCTGTATGCTACTAGACTTTCTTTGTTGGCTTTTTCTCTTGTGTTCGAACTGTATTTCCTTTTGGTGTGTGAGAATGCAAGGTAAAACTTCAATGTTTCTTAATTTGGACAAGATTGCTTTGTGACCTAAAATGTGGTATATTTTGGAAAATGTTCCATGTGCTGTTGAGAAAAACGTGTATTTGATGCTGCTGGGTGACATATTCCTTAGAAGTCTGTTAAATCTAGTTGATCTATGCAGTTGTTTAGATCTGCGGTATTTCTGTTTAGTTTTTGCAGAATTGATCTAGCTAGTGGCAATAGTTGTCGAGAGCTGCGGGAGCCGCTACCAAAGATGGCGCGGCCGTAAGGCAGGGCCGCAAAAATGGCGTGGCCGCATGGTGCGGCTGCGACCAAAGATGGCACTGGCTCCCGCCTTCCGTCTTCCTGGTGAGGAGTGCTCTCTGTAAGAAAAACAACTCCTTATATGGCTATGACTTGGCTCCTAGTTTGCTTCTGTGTTTGCAGCCCTATCGGTATATGCCACATGGGGCTTCGGGATTGGCCATCCAGGAGGCTTATAACTGGAGCATGGGGGCAGGCAGGAAGAGAGAGCGGAGGAAGCGGAGAGAAGCGGGCAGAAGCAAGTGGGAGAGAAGTTTGTAGACAAGGTTCCTGAATAAATCGCATTGAGAAGAATCCCGGGTCGCGTCTTCCTTGCTGGTCGAGGTGGTCTCGACAGCTGGTGGCCCGTACGGGGAATTCAGAACTCTCTGCGGTCAGGGTGGTGCATCGGTAAGTTCCCAGGAAAAGGGGGGATCCGCGACAAGAGTGGGGGTAAGTTCCCAGGTGAAGTGGGAATCCACGATTAAAGCGGGCATAATATGGGGCTTGTCTCAGTAGATAAAAGAGAGAGCGGAAACCCGGGAAGAAATAAAATACAGGCCTAAAGTGAAAGTAACAAAAATAACTAAGATGGGCGCCGCGACATCACATCCAATTTTTCTGGCCCTGGAAGAGCTACTACGCTCGAAAGGACTAAAGTTAAGGAAGAGTACTTTACAGACGTTCCTTGATGAGTGCAACATTGTAGCTCCTTGGTTCATAGTGTCCGGGAGCCTTACAATAGCCTCATCAGACAAATTAGGGAGGGATTTGGACTTTGCCTATGAACAGGGCACATTAAAGGCAGGAGTCTGCCCCATTTGGAGATTGATTAGTGGCTGCCTGGAGGATCAGAGCTGCTGTGAGGTTATAGAAAATGGACAGTCAGCACTGGAACAGTTACAGGAGGAGAGGTCAGAGAAGGCGATCAGTAAAAAGGGAGACAGTGAACAGGGCAGAAGGGGGCGACTATACCCATATCTGTCTGAGCTAAAATAGGAAAGAGGGAGTTCCAGCGAGTTAGAGGAGGAAGAAGTGAGAGCACTTGTTCAACAGATGAAAAGGAGCCGTATAAAAAGGGGAGAATGTAAGCTAAGTCAACTTGTGCTTAATGAGGACGTAGAAAGAACTTCCGGTCAAGCCCCTTTAGATGACGTAGAAAGAACTTCCGGTCAAGCCCCTTTAGATCCTCCTCCATATCAACATGGAGCCAATGGACAGACGTTTTGCCCAGATACTTGGCGAACTGCTTGAGCAGAACTCGTCTTCCCAGTTTTTCAAGACGGTAATCAACAGAGATTTCATGAGCCTCTAAAATTTAAAGTAGTTAAGTCCCTGGCTGAGTCTGTTCAGACATATGGGATTACAGCCTCTTTTACTGTAGCTCAAGTGGAAGCTATAAAAAGATACTGCATGACCCCCTCTGATGGGGCAAGCCTGGCACGGGCATGTTTGAGTCCAGGCCAATACTTGGATTGGAGGGCATTTATGCTGGAATTTTGTAATGAACAGGCAGCCATTAATCAAGCAAACAGACACCAGGCTTGGGACAGAGACATGCTCTTAGGACAAGGCCGCTTTGCTAATGCTCAGACAGGATATCCCCCTGAAGTGTATCAACAGATAAATGATGTTTGCATTAAGGCGTGGAAATCACTACCGAATAAGGGGGAAGTTAGCGACAATCTCACCAAGATCCTGCAGGGAGCTACCGAGCCTTTTTCAGATTTTGTGGCCAGAATGGTGGAAGCAGCAGGCAGAATTTTTGGGGACCCTGACATGGCCATGCCTCTTATAAAACAATTAGTCTACGAGCAATGCACCAAAGAATGTAAAGCCACCATTACCCCATATAAACATAGAGGGTTGCAGGCATGGATGAAAGTGTGTAGAGAGCTGGGAGGACCTCTAACTAATGCAGGCCTTGCCGCCACAGTACTCCAGTATTCAAATAGGCGGGGGGGAAAACACTGGAGTGACATCTGGAGCATGCTTCAAGTGTGGCAAGGCTGGTCATTTCAAGAGAGATTGCCCAGAGAGAAAAGGAACTGGAAGAGCTGGAGGAGTTACAAGGGGTAAAAAGCCAGGGCTGTGCCCCAGATGTAAAAAAGGAAAGCATTGGGCCAATGAATGTAGATCAGTCAAAGATGTTAACGGCCAGCCCTTGGGCCCCATCACGCAGCCAAAAAACGGGCAGAGGGGCGCCCGTCCCCAGGGCCCGCAAATGGATGGGGCAATGGAAAGCCCAAACGAGGAAATTTCCCAAGAAGGATGGCCTACCCTGAGGCATCCCAAGAACCGCGGAGAGCCACTACAGGCTCGGCAGGACTGGACCTCTGCGCCACCACCAGACTCATACTAACCCCGCAAATGGGCGTTCAGTTAGTAGAGTCAGATTTTCAAGGTCCTTTGGAACGGGGCACAGTGGTGTTACTAATTGGCCGGTCTTCCGTTACTCTTAGAGGGCTTAAAATTCACCCAGGAGTTATTGACCCAAATTATACAGGTATAGTTAAAATTATGGTAGAAGCTCCAAAAGGCATTGTAGCAATTTCCCCTGGAGACAGAATTGCCCAATTGTTACTCCTGCCTAGCCCACATGAAAAATTTCCTGCCATACAGTCTGAGAGAGGCAAAAAGGGTTTTGGCTCCTCCGGAATTGAGTCAGTGTACCTAGCCCTGGATTTAGTCCAGAGACCCATGCTTGAACTGGAGATTGAAGGAAAAAGGATTATAGGACTGTTAGACACAGGGGCGGATCGTAGCATTATTGCAAAAAAGGATTGGCAGAGAGGGTGGCCATTACAGGCCCCAGGACAAACCCTGAGAGGGTTGGGCTATGCCAAAGCTCCTGACATAAGTGCAAGACCCCTCAACTGGAAGGATGGAGAGGGACACTGTGGAAACATCCAGTCTTATGTTTTAGAATTGCCTGTCTCCCTGTGGGGTAGAGATTTACTAAAAGAGAATGGGTTTTGCCTTAGTAATGAATATTCTCCTACCTCAAAGGAAATGATGCTACAAATGGGCTACTGCCCAGGGCAAGGACTGGGAAAAAACATGCAAGGCCGTAAAGGGCCTATTGATGTCCACCAAAAACTTGACAGACATGGGCTGGGTTTTTCATAGGGGCCGCTGAGAATCAAGTTCCCATTACCTGGAAGACGGAGGAACCGGTATGGGTAGCTCAGTGGCCTCTATCCTCCGAAAAGCTTTTAGCTGCTCATAAACTGGTAGAAGAACAAGTAGCCCTGGGCCATGTGAGACCCTCAGTTTCACCATGGAATACTCCAATATTTGTGATAAAAAAGAAGTCGGGTAAATAGCGATTACTTCATGATTTGCGTGCCATAAATGCGCAGATGCAAATTATGGGCCCTGTACAAACAGGGTTAACTTTACTTTCCGCACTTCCTGCCCATTGGCCTATTATGGTCATAGACATAAAAGATTGTTTCTTTTCTATCCCTTTGCATTCCGCTGATTGTGAGCGCTTTGCCTTTACTGTGCCCTCTTGTAACCATGAGGAACCTGACCAAAGATATGAGTGGGTTGTGCTGCCTCAGGGTATGGCCAACAGCCCCACTATGTGTCAGCTGTTTGTCGGCCGGGCTATAGCTCCTGTTAAAGAATGGCATCCTAAACTTAGGGTGGTCCATTATATGGATGACATTTTGATTGCTCATAAGGAAGAAGCTGGGTTACAAAAGGCCTATGCAGAATTGGTTTTTGCCTTAAGGGAACAGGGTCTTTATCCAGCGCCCGAAAAAATACAAACAGGCAGAGTGGTGGAGTATCTGGGAGCTAAGATACATCCCAGGTCGATCATGCCCCAGAAATTGACCCTGAGAAAAGATAACTTAAAGACTTTAAATGATTTTCAAAAATTGTTGGGGGATATTAATTGGATAAGGGGGTATTTAAAATTGCCAAATTATGAAATGAAGCCCTTATTTAATATGCTAAAAGGAGATATAGATTTAAACTCCCCAAGAGATCTGACTGAGAGCACCCGATTTGCTCTCAAAAGGGTGGAGGAGGCTTTAAGTGCCGCCTGTTTAAACAGGCTACAAGATGGCCAACCCTTTGATTTATGCATTCTTCCCACAGAGACCCAACCAACTGGGGTACTTTGGCAAAAGGGGCCGTTGATGTGGTTACACTCTCATGTTTCCCCCAGAAAGGCGCTGGAGTATTACCCTGAGGCGGTAGCGGGCTTAGCTCTGCAAGGAGTTCAACAGAGTTTACAATTTTTTGGAGTTTATCCACACTCCATCATTGTTCCCTACAATGCCTACCAAATTCAGACTTTATGTGCCACTATTGATAATTGGTCCATTTTGAGATGCATGTTTCCAGGAGATATTGATAATCATTTGCCCAAAGACCCCCTGCTGAGATTTGTAAAGGAACATCCAGTGATTTTTCCAAAGGTAACTGCCCGAAAGCCTATTAGAGGGGCTATGAATATTTTTATGGATGGTTCCAAAACGGGATGCGGGGTATACGTTGCAGGTAACCAAGACCCCGTACAACATCAATTTGTCCCTGGTAACACACAGATTGTTGAGTTGATGATAATTTAATATCAGATTCAGCCTATGTAATAAATGCTTTAAAAATATTGGAAGCGGTTGGTACAGTAAAGGCTGCCAGTTCTGTTCTAGCTCCCTTTACCTTGCTACAGTCCCTTATATGGCAACGCAAGGAACCCTTTTTTCCAATGCATATTCGAGCACATACGGGCCTCCCAGGACCACTGACAAAGGGTAATGCCCTAGCTGATGCACACACTCGTGCTGAGTGGGCGCTCCATGCTTCTTCTGTTGACTTAGCGAAAGATTTTCATGCCAAATTTCATGTAAACGCCAGGACTTTACAAAGCCACTTTTCCCTTTCTAGAGCGGACACATGTCAAGTGATAAAGGAGTGTCCCCGATGTATTATTTTCCATAAGCCCCCTATGTTTGGAGTTAACCCACGTGGTTTAAGACCCTTACAAGTATGGCAGATGGATGTAACTCATTTACCTGAATTTGGCCACTTAAAATATCTACATGTTTCTGTTGACACCTTTTCGGGTGTAATACTTGCCACCCCCCTATCAGGGGAAAAGGCTACTGATGTAATATCTCACTGCTTGGAAGCGTGGGCGGCCTGGGGAATGCCTAAACAGCTAAAAAGTGATAATGGTCCGGCCTATACTGGGCAGCACTTTGTTTCCTTTTGCACTCAAATGGGTGTTACCCTGGTGCATGGACTGCCCTATAACCCCCAAGGACAAGGAATTGTGGAAAGAGCTCATCGTACTATCAAGGAAATGCTAATAAAACAAAAACGGGGAGCTGGACCCCTAATGGCTACAGCAAGACAAAGAATAGCCATGACAATTTTCACCCTAAATTTTTCGAATTTGGATAATGCTGGTCGCTCAGCGGCGGATAGGCATAACAGTTCCACTCCTTATGCCTTAGGATCGGCTTTGTGGAAAGATGTGCTCACGGGCCTCTGGAACGGGCCTGACCCCGTGCTGGTATGGGCACGAGGATCTGTGTGTGTTTTTCCTCAGAATCGCTCGGATCCAGTGTGGGTGCCTGAACGACTTGTGGGGCGAGTCCAAGATGAACGGAACAAGGAAGAAACAAAAGATTGCGTTGCTGATCATACAACTCCTGATGATCCAACAGGGACAGGTGGTACCGAGATGGGGAATACTGTCTGCATTCCCGAGGCCCATGCCCGTGAGACAAGATGCCTCTCTTTTCTCTAGATTTTTCACCACAAATAAGACTCTTAACCTTCCTTTTTACCCAGAGGATAAACAAATAGCAGGGATAGGTGAAGCTAGAAATATTAGCTTGATGGGCATGCTATGCTTTTGCTTAAGTGATGTGACCCTTAATGGTAGTTGCATGGCCTTGACTCGTTCCTCGGCCGCTTACTTTAGATATTGGTAAAGGAATCCGGGATCCACTGAGGTTTGGGCAAATGCTACTGGATTTGTTGGTACTGTCTTAGGCAGGTATTATGAAAGTTTAAAGTTAAGCAAGGACCTGTGGCCTGTAAAACAACCTAAATGGGCACCCTCTTGCTTGCCTGACCGTGTGGGGGAGGCTTGGCCTTGGACAGGTTGCCAATCACCATGCACTATTTGGGCTGATGAGTCTGGGCATTTTTCATTCTCCCCTAGTGTCTTGTCCGGTGTTAGTGTACAATTTAGGGCTGGAATTAATCCCTTTAATAATTGGCTGTTATGAAGTCTTAATGGAAGTTGCTTGCAGGCCGAACCTATAGTTATGCTGCAAGGGGGTCACTTTTTTAAAGCAAATATGACTTGCAATTTGACTAGTACTACCCGTACTGTGGGTGCCAATTGTCGTTTTAGTAAAAATTATACAGTATTTAGCTATCAGCCTACCCCCGTGTGTGTGGTTTCCCCTTTTGTGTTTTTGGTAATTAACATCACCTCTGTATGCTCAGATGACGTGTGCTTGCACTAATGAAACCTGCTATTATGCTACCTGCTGGAGTTCTCAGTATCCGTTAGCTATGGTTGCACACATTCCGCATTGGGTGCCTGTGCCAGTAGATGCTTCTCAAGCTGTAACCTTGTTTAGGCATAAGAGAGACTTTGGCATTACTGCGGCCATTGTAACTGCTATAGCTGTGGCTGCTGCGGGTGCAACGGCTGCCGCTGTCGCCATGTCACATACTGTGCAGACGGCTCAGACTTTAAATAACTTGTAGGCTACTACAGCCAGAGCTCTGGATTTACAACAAGCAGCCAATGCACAATTAAAAGGTGGACTGATGCTGTTAAATCAAAGGGTTGACCTTGTGCAGGAGCAGGTTGATATCCTGTGGCAATTGGCTCAGCTGGGATGTGTTCAAAAATATGAAGGGCTTTGTATTACTGCTATTCAGTATTATAACTATACCCAAGCAGCAAATTTGTCTGAACAACTGTCGAGTTATCTTTTAGGCAACTGGACGGGGGAATTCGACCAATTGATGTTGCAGGTACAATCAGCCATTGTAGCGATATACTTTACCCGGATGGATGATGTCCTGTTACAAGATGTTTCCTGCTGGATTTTGACAGCTGTGGATCATTTGAAGGAGTGGGCAGGAATGGGCTCCCTGATTGGTATCCTGGCATTGGCGATGTTGCTGTGCCTGTGGTGCATATGCCAGATTAGGAGCTCGCAGTGCAGGAGTATGGCTATGGTGGTCCAAGCCTTCACTGCCATTGAGGCCGGACAGTCCCCCTACGCGTGGCTTGCCACATTAAAGGAATAGCTCTGGGTGCGAGGCAAACGCACTGCACTTGGGAATCACTTCCTAGCGTGAGCCCAAGAAGAGCATGTTGGGTTGCAAGTGGGTTGATGCCCAAGATTCCACCTCTGCAAAAAAGGCATTGGACGGGCCTAGTCATCACTGGGGAAGGTGCCCCTCAGGCGAAGACCAGTGCAAGGTCCTCTCATTAATGTTTTAGACAGAGGCCCAACCTCTACTCTTACCTGTTGCTTAATAAAACAAAAAAGGGGGAGCTGTGGAGAGCTGCGGGAGCCGCGACCAAAGACAGCATGGCCCATAAGGCGCGGCCGCAAAAATGGCGTGGCCGCATGGCGCGGCTGCGACCAAAGATGGCACTGGCTCCCACCTTCCGTCTTCCCGGTAACGAGTGCTCTCTGTAAGAAAAACAACTCCTTATATGGCTATGACTTGGCTCCTAGTTTGCTTCCGTGTTTGCAGCCCTATAGGTATATGCCACGTGGCGCTTCGGGATTGGCCATCCAGGAGTCTTATAACCAGACTGAGGGGGTGGGGAGGAAGAGAGAGCAGAGGTAGCAGAGAGAAGCGGGCAGAAGCAAGTGGGAGAGAAGCTTGTAGACAAGGTTCCTGAATAAACCGCATTGAGAAGAATCCTGGGTCACGTCTTCCTTGCTGGTTGAGGTGGTCGCAACAGATAGTGGTGTGTTAAAGTCTCCAACAATTAATGTCTTTGGATCTATGTGAGGTTTGAGGGAACATCATGTTTCTTGTATAAATTTCAGTGTTCCAGTGTTTGGCAAATAGAAATATAGAATTGTAATATCCTCCTTAAGGGCAGATCCCTTTATTAGTATATAGCATCCTTCTTAATATCTCCTCACTAATTTTAATTTGAATTCTATTTTATCTGACATTAGGATTGCAACTCCTGCGTGTTTATGGGGGTGATTTGCTTGATTGATTTTGTTCTTACCTTTCACTTTCAAAATGTGTTTGTTTTTATGGGCAAGGTGTGACTCCCGAATGCAGCAGATAGAAGGATCTGGTTTTTAATCCAGCTAGACAGTCTATGTGGTTTAATTGGAGAGTTAATTCTGTTTATATTAAGAGATAGGCTGAGAGGTGTTTGGAAGTTCCAGAAATTTTATCCATCTTCTTGGGGCTGTGGCAACTGGCTTCTTCCTATGGTTCTTGGATTCTCAGTTTGAGTGTAATTTCTTGGCCTTTATTGTGGTATTGTTGGTTTTCTGTGTGTAGGAGATCTGTATATCTTTTGTAGGATGTTTGCTTGAGATATGCGGTTTCACTTTTTCTTTGCTATGGAAGGTTTTATTTTACCTTTGGTTATGAAGGAGAGGTTAACTGGGTACATTATTCTTGGTTTATAGTTGTTTGTCTGTAGGGCATTCTATACATCATTCCAGGCACTTACTTGTCTTTGCTGAGAAATCTGAGGTGATTATAATTGGTTTCCCTTTCTATGTGATTGATCATTTCTCACTGATATCTTTATGCATCTCTCCTTTGTCTGAATTGATCTTTGTAATGTGATAGTGGGATGTCCTCTTCTGGTCTGGTCTCTTTGGGTTCCAAAAGCTTCTTGTATCTGAATAGGCCTATCTTTTTGCATGTTTGGGAAGTTCTCTACTAGGATCCTCCTAAACAAACTTCCTAGACCATTGACTTCGGTCTCTAGGTGCTCCTCTACAACAATTATCCTCAGATTATGCCTGTTGATGGTGTCTTCCAAATGTTGAATACATCTATCATATTTCTTGGATTTGTCTTGGATAACTGTATGTTCTTCCTCTATAATATCTAGACTCCTCAATCCCCAAGATTTGACCTTCTGCATGGTCTAACCTACTGTCAAAACTTTATACTTTTTTTTAACTTCTTTTCCTTCTAATTGGTCAGCTTTAATGGGTTCATATTTTTTTTGTATCTTTGTTTTAGATCTTGTGTGAACTTCTATACTTCCTTAATTTGGTGTTCTATGTTCATTCTGAAATCACTTAGTTGATTGGTTATGGTTTCCTTGGACTCCCATTTCTTCTGTCGGGCTCCATTCAGCTTTCCCTTTGGGGTCTCCCTGAATTCTTTCGTCTGTCTGTTTATGGATCCCATGACTGCCTCTATTGATCTTTGCCTATTCTCATCCTGCCCTTGCAGATACTGCATTACTCTTTGATTAGCTTCCTCATGTTCACCCAATTCCTGTAATTGTCCTTCACTGTTCTCAGCCTGCTCACGCCATTGCTGATTTTCTCTATGTCTGTTCTCAGGCTGCTCACGTATGTCTAGGCTATCTCCTTGTCTGTTCTCAGACTTCTCATGCAATTCCATTAGTTCTCTTTGAGTCTTCTAAACCTCCTCACACAATTCCTGTATCAAACTTTGAGAAGCTTCCTCACACTCATGATATTCCTGTATTGACCTTTGGTTTGCCTCCTCTCTCTCCCTATCACGCTCACACTGAGTCCTTTATGGGTTTTCTTTTTTTTTTTTTTTAAATTTTATTTTATTTTATTTGAGAACATACTGTACAGAGGGGTTACAATTACATGGGCAGGATAATGCATACATTTCTTATCAAGCATTGCAGCCTCCTCCTTTGTTTACGCTTCACCTCCCTTCCCAGCCTCCCCCCTCCCCCCAACCCAATCATACCCCCCCTGGCCCCCCCACTCCGACATTGTAAAGCTGGTTTTGACATGACACTTTGTACTTCTCATTGTTGCAATGAGAAGAATCCTTAAACGACTTGTTTGTCCCCGTCTCCACCACATGTTATACTGACATCAAATATAGTGAAAGCGGGGGTTACACTGTGGGGGAGGGACATACAAAGCAACAAAGAAATAATCTTATGAATTCGTTAGGAACACATGCATGAAAGAAACAAAAACATTAAAATACATATTTGAGGGTTCGTTTTCCTAACATCACATTATCTGACTTTTTCCGCTTGACTCATACCTATACTAGACATTGCAAATAAGGGAAACCATGGGACCTATGTTTCTTTGGGCCTGGCTTACTTCACTTAATATAATTTTTTCCAAGCCTTTCCATTTCCTAACAAATGGGGCAATGTCATTCTTTCTGATGGAGGCATAGAATTCCATTGTGTATATATACCACATTTTCTTGATCCATTCATCTACTGAGGGGCATCTGGGTTGGTTCCATATCTTAGCTATGGTAAATAATGCTGCAATAAACATAGTTGTGCTGGTAGCTTTAGTGTGGTCTTGTTTGTAAACATTTGGGTAAATGCCCAAAAGTGGGATTGCTGGGTCATAGGGGAGTTCTATGTGAAGTCTTTTGAGGAACCTCCATACTGCTTTCCAAAGTGGTTGAACAAGTTTACATTCCCACCAACAATGAAGTAAGGTTCCTTTCTGTCCACATCCCCTCCAGCATCTGTTGTTGTTAGAGTTCTTGATTTTTGCTGTTCTAACTGGAGTGAGGTGATATCTCAATGTTGTTTTGATTTGCATTTCTTTTATAGCTAGGGATGTTGAACATTTCTTCATGTGTCTATTGGCCATCCTTCTTTCTTCTTCAGAGAAGGTTCTCTTTAAGTCTTTCGCCCACTTACTTATTAGGCAGTTATTTCTTTGAGGTTTTGTTGTTGGGTGATTTAATTTTTTGAGTTCCAAGTATATTTTAGATATGAGACCCTTGTCCGTTGTATGGCTAGTAAAGATTTTCTCCCAATCCGTGGGCTTTCTATTGATCTTGCTAGCTATGTCATTTGCCTTGCAGAAGCTCTGCAACCTTATGAAATCCCATTTATCCAACCTTTCTTTGATTTGTTGTGTTTCCGGGTCTCTATTCAGAAAATTACGGCCTGAGCAGGGAGACCCAGGTTTTCTCCTATTCCATCCTGTAATGTTTTCAGAGTGTCTGCTTTGAGTTCAAGGTCTTTGATCCATTTGGAGTTGATTCTGGTGCAGGGTGATATATAAGGATCTAGCTTTAGTTTTCTACATGTAGTTAACCAGTTTTGCCAGCACCATTTACTGAAGAGGCTGTCTGTCTTCCATTCTATTGTTTTAGCTCCCTTATCGAAGATTAGATGGCTATAGGTCTGTAGGTTCATTTCTGGGTTTTCAATTCTATTCCATTGGTCCTGAGGTCTGTTCTTATGCCAATACCAAGCTGTTTTGAATACTATGGCTTTATAGTAGAGTTTGAAATTTGGTATTGATATTCCTCCAGCAGTGTTCTTTCCGTTGAGGAGCGTTTTTGCTATTCGGGGTCTTTTATTGTTCCATATGAATTTTTGGATTGCCTCTTCTATTTCCTTGAAGAATGAGGGTGGGATTTTGATAGGTATTGCATTGAATTTGTAGATAGCCTTGGGAAGTATTGCCATTTTCACAATGTTAATCTTTCCAATCCAGGAGCATGGGAGGTTTTGCCATTTTTTAAGTTCTGTGTTGATTTCCTTTTTCAAGATTTTAAAGTTTTCATCATAGAGGTCCTTCACTTCTTTAGTTAAGTTAATTCCTACGTATTTTATTTTTTGTGGAGCTATTACAAATGGAGTTGCTTTCCTAATTTCAGCCACACTTTTCTCATTGTTGGCATACAGAAAAGCCATTGATTTTTGGGGGTTAATTTTATAACCTGCTACTTTTCCAAAGTTTTGAATCAGCTTGAGTAATTTGGGAGTGGAGTCTATGGGATTCTTTAAATATAAGATCATGTCATCTGCAAAGAGGGAGAGTTTTATTTCTTCTTTCCCTATTTGGATCCCCTTTATGTCTGCATCTTGTCTTTTTGCTGTAGATAGGCATTCTAATACTAGATTGAAGAGAAGTGGAGAGAGTGGGCATCCTTGTCTTGTTCCTCAGTTAAGGGGAAATGGCTTTAGTTTTTCACCATTGAGTATAATGCTGGCTGTAGGTTTGTCATATACAGCCTTTATTGTATTGAGGAATGTTCCATGTATTCCTAATTTTTCCAAAACCTTCATCATAAAGGGGTGTTGGATCTTGTCGAATGCTTTTTCTGCGTCTATTGAGATAACCATGTGGTTCTTATTCTTGCTCCTGTTGATGTGATGAATAATATTAATTGATTTGCATATATTGAACCAGCTTTGCATCCCTGAAATGAATCCTGTTTGATCGTGGTGTATGATTTTTTGGATGAATTGTTGAAGTCGGTTGGCCAAATTTTGTTGAGAAGTTTTGCATCAATGTTCATCAAAGAAATGGGTCTATAGTTCTCTTTCTTTGATGAGTCCCTCCCTGGTTTTGGGATGAGGGTTATGATGGCTTCATAGAATGTGTTCGGTAGTGTACTTTCTCTTTCAATTTCATTGAAGAGTTGGAGGAGAATTGGTGTGAGCTCTGCTTTGAAGGCCTTGTAAAATTCCGCTGTAAAACCATCTGGTCCTGGACTTTTCTTAGCTGGGAGGTCTCTTATTGCTGTTTCTATTTCAATGCTTGATATGGGTCTGTTAAGATGGTTTAACTCATCTTGGTTTAGTTTTGGCATGTAAATATTTGTTAGGAAGAGGTCTATTTCTGTCAAGTTCTCAAACTTATTAGCATAAAGTTTTGAGAAGCATTCCCTTATAATGTTCTGAATCTTGCTTGTTTCCGTGGTGATGTTTCCATTCTCATCTCTGAGTTTATTAATTTGGGTGTGTTCTCTTCTTTTTCTGATAAGATTTGCTAAGGGTCTGTCAATTTTGTTAAGTTTTTCGAAGAACCAACTCTTTGTTTTGTTGATTCTTTCTATAGTTTTTTTGGGTTCTAATTCATTTAATTCTGATTTAATTTTGATTATTTCTTTCCATCTACTGGATTGGGGTTTATCTTGCTGCTCTTTTTCAAGGAGGTTTAGATGTGTCATTAAATTGTTAGTTTCAGATCTCTCCAATTTGTTGATGTAGGAGCTCAGAGCTATAAACTTGCCTCTGAGTACTGCCTTTGCTGTGTCTGAGAGGAGCTGGTATTTTGTGTGTTAATTTTTGTTGAATAGCATGAACATTTGAATTTCCTTTCTAATCTCTTCCATGACCCACTCATGATTCAGCAGTGTGTTGTTCAGCCTCCATGTGATACCGGACTTTCTTTGTTGGCTTTTGGTGTTGAGTTCTAATTTTATTCCCTTGTGGTCTGAGAGAATGCAAGGTATAACTTCAATGTTTCTGAATTTAGACAAGTTTGCTTTGTGGCCTAAAATGTGGTCTATTTTAGAAAACGTTCCATGTGCTGCTGAGAAAAACGTGTATTCTGATGCTGCTGGGTGAAGTGTTTGGTAGATGTCTGTTAAGTCTAGTTGATCTATGCAGCTCTTTACATCTGCGGTTTCTCTGTTGAGTTTTTGCCGAGTTGATCTATCTAGTGGGGAGAGTGGTGTGTTAAAATCCCCAACAATTAATGTCTTTGGATCTATATGGGATTTCAGGGAAAGTAGTGTTTCTTTGATAAATTTGGGTGCTCCATTGTTTGGCGAATAGATATTTAGAATTGTAATATCCTCCTGAAGGAGAGATCCTTTAATTAGTATGTAGCGACCTTCTTTATCTCTTCTCATGAATTTTAATTTGAAGTCTATTTTATCTGATATTAAGATTGCAACTCCCGCCTGTTTATGGGGTCCGTTTGCTTGGTAGATTTTGTTCTAGCCTTTAACATTGAATATGTATTTGTTTTTACGGGCAAGATGTGACTCCTGCTGGCAGCAGATAGAAGGGTCTTGTTTTTTTTCCAACTAGATAGTCTATGTCGCTTAACTGGAGATTTCAGTCCGTTAACATTAAGAGATAGGACTGAGAGGTATTTGGGAGTTCCTGCCATGTTATCTACCTTCTTGGGGGCAGTGAAAACTGGGTTCTTCCTATGGTTCATGGATTCTCAGTTTGGGTGCAGTTTCTTGGCCTTTATTGTGGTCTTGTTGGTTTTCTATGTGTAGGACATCTTTAAGAATCTTTTGTAGGGCTGGTTTGGTGGAGATGTATTGTTTCAATTTTTCTTTGCTATGGAAGGTTTTTATTTGGCCTTCAGTTATGAAGGAGAGTTTAGCTGGGTACAGTATTCTTGGTTGATAGTTGTTTGTTTTTAGGGCATGGCATACATCATCCCAGGCTCTTCTTGCTTTGATTGTCTCTGCTGAGAAATCTGAGGTGATTCTAAGTGGTTTCCCTTTATAGGTGATTACCCTTTTCTCTCTGACAGCTTTAAGGATCTTTTCCTTGTTCTGAGTTGATCCTGTGTGGATTATAATGTGGCGGTGGGATGTCCTATTCTGGTCTGGTCTATTTGGGGTTCTAAAGGCTTCTTGTATCTGGACAGGCCTATCTTTTTGCATGTTTGGGAAGTTCTCTGCTAGGATCCTGTTAAACAAATTTCCTAGACCATTAACTTCTGTTTCTAGGTGCTCCTCTACACCCATTATCCTTAGATTAGGCCTTCTGATGGTTTCTTCCAGGTGTTGGATAGATCTATCATATTTCTTGGACTTGTCTTGGATGGTTGTATGTTCTTTCTCTATAATATCTAGGCTGTCTTCAATCCCTGAGATTCGATCTTCTGCATGGTCTAACCTGCTGTCAAGACTCTCTACTTTGTTTTTTATCTCTTTTCCTTCTAGTTGGTCAGCTTTGGTGGCTTCAAGTTCTTTGTTGAATCTCTGTTTTAGGTCTTGTATGAATTTCTTTACTTCCTTAATTTGGTGTTCATTGTTTGTCCTCAAATCACTTAGTTGATTGGTTATGGTTTCTTTGGGCTCCCATTCCTTCTGTTGGGTTCCATTCAGCATTCCCTTTGTGGTCTCCCTGACTTCCTTCAGCTCTTTCTTAATGGATTCCATGAATGCCTTTAGTGATCTTTGTGTGTTCTCTACCTGGTCTCTCAATTCCTGTATTACTCTTTCATTAGCTTCCTCCCGTTCGTGGGATTCCTGCAGATCTCTTTGATTGTTCTCAGCCTGCTCACGTCATTCCTCCCTTTCTCTTTGAGTATTCTCAAGTTGTTCACGCAATTCCTGTAACAGTTTTTGAGTAGCTTCCTCACGCTTATGATATTCCTATATAAACTTCTGTGATGCCTTCTCTCTCTCCCTATCATGCTCATACAGAGTCCTTTGTACGTTGTCAAACTTCTCATTTATCATGTTTGCCAGCAGTGTTTGTAGAGCTATTTGGGAAGTTTCCTCTGGATTATTCATTATCTGTTCTAACCCCTGATTATCAAGATTGGGAATTGAGATACCCGAATTTGCCATTTTTCTTGTGTTTTTCCGGCTTACTCTGCCCATTTGAGATGAAGATAGCACCAGTTTTGTGCTAGAACACTATCTTAAGGCAACCATCAACCAAAGTTTGCATTTGTACAGTCAGTAGTCTACAGATATAATCTAGTTCAACAGATACATCTATTCGACATCAAACAACTATATGTTAAAGGATTTCGAACCGCAGAGAAGAATTTGGAAAAACAGAAATTATTAGGGTTAGGGAGAGATGTGGGTAAAAAATAGAAATAGATTGGTGTGGGGAGGCACAGGGAGAGTTAACTATGTCCTAATCACAATGCAGGAAATAGGTTGGGTAGGATGCAAGTAGAGAGAGAGAGAAAAAGAAGAAAGGGAAAGGGGAATGAAAAGAGACCAGAAAAAAAATGGAAACGTAAAAATTAATGTTATTATAGAGATTAAAAGACCATCTATTTAGAGAGGAATGCGAATATGTTGAGAAAAAGGGAGGGACATAGAGGAGATGTGAAAAACTTTAAAAAAAATGCTTAAAATATTATATAGGTATAAAGAGGTAGTACTGCTATTAATGAATTTAAGTCTCAGAGGTTTTTAAATGAGTAATAAGTTTGTGGATTAAGTGTGTACACAATGGGGGATAGGGTCTACTAGTTAACTACGGGTTTATCTGAGGATGTGCAGGACAAGAGTTGAGTCACATAAAGAAGAACAAAAGAGGAAAAGGTGGAAAGGGTAGGAAAGTGAGAAGAAAAGATCAGAAGTTCAGTAGAGCTAGACAAAAAACAAAAAGATAATTAAGAATGAAAGAAAAAGAGAAAGGAGACAAGAAAAGAAAGGAAAACACACATTCACGTTATTCCTAAAATAAAAATTATGAGAAAAAAAAAGTTACTGGAAAACAATTATTTTTTCAGAAGAGGCAAAAATTAAACATTAATAAAAGTTTTAGAAAAGGAAAAAAATTTTTTATATATATAAGGTAACAAAAAACGAGAAAAAAAAACAAAACAAAAAAAGAAAAAAAAGAAAAGAAGAAGAAGAAAAAAAAGTTGTTTGATTTTTTTTTTCTGGGAGGGGTGGGAAGAGTCCTGTATCTCCCTTTTGTCTGTAACCAGAGTCTGGTTGGAGTCTCTGGTCAGCTTGAGGTCCTGTGGCTTGATTGGTTTCTTAAGTCAGTTTGTTGGAACAGGCAGAAAAATGCTCTGCTTTACCCAAGATTTTGAGATCCCCCTCCCAGGTTAGTTTACTGGGAGGGTGATCTGCTTTGACAATCACACAAGAGGGGGATGCAGTGATGGGGCTAGGTTCTGGATAGAGTTGAGGCCTTTCAACAAACAGTAGCTTTTCCCTGGGGCTATTTTGTAAAAAAACTCACAGCACCCAGCCTGGAGCCATTGTCAGGGTTTCTGTTTTTCAATTGATTGTGGTGGCTGCTAGAGGGAGGGGCAGCCTCTGGCTCTGGTTACCCAGTGAGGAGAGCCACTCCAATGGCTGGCGCCTGAGCTGGGTGACTTTTCCCTGGATGGAACTGAGTCTGTGAGGTCACTTCGCCGTTAAGTTCTTGTGACCTGCTAAATGACTCATTTTATTCCAAGGCCTGAGCTGGAGCTAGCTGCTCCTCCGAGCTTTGTCGGTATCCAAGATGGAGATCACCGGTGCTGTGGGCGGAGGGGTGGCCTTCCCTCCTCTGCTCCCTGAGAAGGAGTGAGGAAGTCGGGCTTCTACTCACACCGAGTCTTGGATCCTGGGTCATCTCTGGTCTGCAAAGTGCAGGATGAAGTTGTCCGCTCCTTGTCGGTTCTTGCTGGTGTTGAGTAGAATCCGCTCATCCGCTGCGTCTGGCTCCTTCGTCCCGGACTGTGTCTCAGGTATGCCCCCGCGGCGGTGGTCGCTGCCGCGACCCTGCCGCTGCAGCGGCAGGTGCTCAGATGTATCTGCTTGGCTTCCCCCCTCTTGACTAACTCTCTGTCCTGTGATGGCACACTTGGTGTGATTCTCTGGCTTGGGACTGTTCACTGGAACTCTGAAACTCTTTTCTATGCAAGAGCTTGTTCAGATTCCAGCTTCTCCTCCGCCATCTTCCTGGAACTCCCTTTATGGGTTTTCAATCTTTTCATTCACCATGTTTACCATTAGTGTTTGTAGAGCTTTTGGGGAATTCTACTCTGGGTTATTTATTATCTTTTCTGTCCCCTGATTATCATGAGTCGGAGTTGAGATACCCTTACATGCCATTTTTCTTGTGTTTTTCCAGCTTGTTCAGTCCACTTGGTATGAAACTAACCGTTTTTGCTAGGAAACTATTTTAAGGCAAGTTTCAACCAAAGTCCTGTAGTTACACAGTTAAAGGTCTGCAGATAGAATCTAGTTCAACAGATACCAATCTATTCAACACCAAACAACTATGTATTAATGGGCTAAGAACAACAAAAAAGAATCTAGCAAACCAGAAATTTTTAGGTTAGAGAGAAATCAGAAAAATAGGATTAGAGGGATGTGGAAAGGTAAAAGGAGAGTGAAATTAACCAAGTCCTAATCTCAAAGAGGGAAATGGATTGGACAGAATGATATAGAGAGAAGAAGAGACAAGAAAAAATGGAAAAACAAAAATTTAAATTTAAAAAGTGAAACAAAAATTATCTATTTTTAAAGATGAAATTGAGAAAAGAGCAGAGATTGGATGAGAGTAGGGGAGGGACAGAAAGAGACATTGAATTCTAAAAAAAATAAAATAAAATTCTTAAAAAAATGGTACTGGGGTCGGTTCTTGTGCCAATACCAAGCTCTTTTGATTACTATGGCTTTACAATAGAGTTTGAAATTTGGTATAGATATTCCTCCAGGACTGTTTTTCTCTTAAGGATCATTTATTGCTATTTGGGGCCTTTTATTGTTCCATATAAATCGTGAAATGAACAGAAAGTCTTATAGCTATCTAATCTTCAATAAGGAAGCTAAAAAATAGAATGGAAGAAAGATAGCCTCTTCAGTAAATGGTGCTGGCAAAATTACTTAACTACTTATTGAAAACTAAAGATATATTCTTATGAATCATTTTGCATAAAAATCAACTCCAAATGGATTAAAGACCTCAGAGTCAAAGCCGACACTCTGAAAACATTACAGAATGGAATAGGAGAAACCCTAGATTTCCTTGGCACAGGCCAAAATTTTCTTAATCGAGACCCAGAAATACAGCAAATCAAAGAAAGTTGGACAAATGGGATTGCATGAAATTGCAGAGCTTCTGCATGGCAAAAGACATAGCTAGCAAGATCAATAGAAATCCAATGGATACGGAGAAGATCTTCACTAGCCATACAACAAACAAGGGTCTCATATCTAAACTATACCTGGAACCCAAAAATTTAAAACCCCAATAACAAATCTTCAAAGAAACAACTGCCCAATAAATAAGTGATCTAAAGACTTAAAGAGAAACTTCTCTGAAGAGGAAAGAAGGATGGCCAATAGACACATGAAAAAATGCTCAGCCTCTCTGGCCATAAAAGAAATGCCAATCAAAACCATCAATTAGAATTGCTAAAATCAAGAACTATAAGAACAACAGCGGCTGGAGGAGATGTGGATAGAAGGGAAATTTACTGCATTGTTGCTGAGATTGTAAACTTCTTCAACCACTTTGGAAACCAGTATGGAGTTTCCTCAAAAGACAGATAGAGCTCCCCTATGATGCAGCAATCCCACTTTGGGATATTTACCCAAATGTTCACAAAGAAGACCACATTAAATCTACCCCCAAAACTATGTTCATTGCAGCTTTTTTTTATTTTTTTAACAGAGCTAAGATATGGAATCAACCCACATGCCCCTCATTATATGACTGATTCAAGAAAATGTGCTATATATACACAATGGAATTCTAATGACTTCTATGACATTGCTCCATTCGTTAGAAAAGGGAAAGTTTTGGAAAAAAACTTCTTTTAGGTCATTTATTTTATTTTTATTTATTCAATTATTTTGGGAAATCCAAGTAAATATTTCAAATGTACCTAAATTAAGAGGGATATATTATATTAGTCTCTTTTTAACCAGGAACCTATAGATTATGTTTGTTTTTTATACTCTCATTAGGGACAATGATCTGCTGTCATTTATTTTCTTCTCCTCCCCTTCTTTTGCCCTTTCATGTACATGATTTTTATTTAAAATGACAAAGTTGAGCTTTCATTTCTAAATTCTTCAATATTATATGAACTTTATCCTTCTGGCTGCCTCCTATATCTTTCTCAAGTGACTATTTTATCACTTCAAATTTATGCTATATTATATTGGATATCGTCTTGTGTAATTCAATGCAACATATACATTAGAATTGTTCAGATATCTCAATGCTTCTACCACCACATAATCCTATCTTACTTAGAAATCATGTTGTTAGAATGTCTGTGAAATTGGCATCTGTCATTTTTGAATGTTCCTTAGTGATACTTTCAGGTAACCATCTTTAAAACTCATCTGCCTCTCAATGGATGAATAGAGAAAATGTGGTATATATATTCACAGTGGAATTCTATGCTTCCATCAGAAAGAATGATATAGAACCATTCATAAGGATATGGAAAGACATGGAAAAAGCCTATTGAGTAAAACAAGCAAGACACAAAGAAACAGAATGCATGGTTTTCCTCATTTGTATTAATTAGGAAATGTTTAAGAGAGTCTACCAAATGAGCAGAATGGCTTCATACCTCTGTATATATCATGTGATAACATGATGCTGAGCAAAATGAACTCCAAGATAGGTTAACCGAGGTTTATCTTTGCAGTTGTTTTTGGTGTAATATGTGCTTGTGTGTGTGTGCGTGTGTGTGTGTGTGTGTGTGTGTGTGTGTGTGTGTGTGTGTGTGTGTTTTCCCCCTTTGCTTTATCTTCTGCTGTATTTGATTTTTGTACACTGTGTATGGTATATACATTGATCTTATTTAGAGAAGGGAAGAACAACAACAAAATCGTGAAAAAAGAAAAAAGGGGAAAGCAATGCAATAGCAATATTCAGAAGACAGTATGTTGGAAATTTACTGTAGAAATTGTGAGGGTCTTAGGGTGAAGGAAAAGTGTGAAAAATGAGGATGGGGTAACAAATTTAAAAAGTTATGTATTCACAAACTTTCTTACTGTAACCCCTCTGTACATCACCTTGACAATAAAATTAGAGTTAAAAAATTAGGTATATAAAATATAATTTCACTCTATTGGTTTAGTAAATATTATTCTAAGTGTATTACCTATTAAAATTAAAACCATTTGCCATCTAATTTGAATTAATCACCCCTTCTTTATCAGAGGCTCATCAAATTGAATTGTATCAAACTATACAATATTTTCACATTTGATATTATTTTGAAAAAAAATGATTACTTTAGTATTGTCTCATTGTAAACCAGAAAACAGTTTAATTCTTTGGAAATTCATCTTTAAAAAGTAGATGACTTGTTAAGAGGACAGAATATATGTTTTCTTCAAAATTCCTTTAACTTCTAACTTCTTATTTTCAAATTCTCCACATTCCATACCAGAAAGATACAAAACATCACCGGTTTGCATTTTATGTAATTCTGCAATAGATGCTGCTTCCTATCAGGTGTTACATATTGAGAATTCAATGGAAAAATAGCCAAATTTTGGTAGAGGATAAAACTCTGAAACATGTGTAATAATTCCTCAAGAGTAACCTCTTGTTCATTAGAATAAGCTATTATTTATCTTTTTTAATTTGAAAATACCATACATAAGTGTTACAATTACATAGGAAAAATAATGAGTACATTTCTTATTGCCTCTTCCGTTGTTTCTCCTTCCAATCCCTTCCCATTAACCCCCATCACCACAACCCTACTCGATCATCCCTCCCCACCAAAGTTGTAAAGTTCGTTTTTGGAAATAACGACTTGTACATTTCATTGTTGCAATAGGTCCACCAGTATCCCTATGTAAAAGAATTGTTTTTTCCTTTCCCCTCCACATATTATGCCAACATCAATAAAGTGAAAGCAGGGGTTATACAATGGGGGAGGGACATACAATGCAACAAAGAAATCATCTTAAAAACATGTTAGAGACAATTGGATGAAAGAAAAAAGATTGAATATTTATCTGACCTTTTCTGCTTGACTCAGATATACACTGGTTATTGCAAATAAGGAAAACCATGTGTACTATCTTTCTTTGGGCCTGGCTCACTTCTCTTAACATAATGTTTCCAAGTCTTTCCATTTCCTAACAAATGGGATAATGCCATTCTTTCTGATGGAGTCATAGAATTCCTTTGTGTATATGTATATACCGTATTTTCTTGATCCATTCACCTACTCAGGAGCATCTGGGTTTGTTCCATATCTTATCTATGGGATATAAAGCTACAATAAACATAGTTGTGCTGGGAGCTTTAGTATGGTTTTGTTTGTGATCATTTGGGTAAATGCCCACAAGTGGGATTGCTGAGTCAGAGGGGAGCTCTATGTGCAGATTTTTGAGGCACCTCCTTACTATTTTTCAAAGTGGTTGAACAAGTTTACACTCCCATCAACAATGCATTATGGTTCCCTTCTGTCCACAACCCCACTAGCAACTGTTGTTATTAGATTTCTTAATTATAGACATTCTTACTGTGGTGAGGTGGTATGTCAATGTTGTTTTGATATGCATTTCTTTTATGGCTAGGGAGGTTGAATTAACTTAACCAAAGAAGTGAAGGACCTCTATGATGAAAACTTTAATATCTTGAAAAAGGAAATCAAAACAGAACTTAGAAAATAGGAAAACCCATGCTCCTTGATTGGAAAGATTAACATCTCGTGGACCTTGAATTTCTTTTATAGTTAGAGAGGTGAGCATTTCTTCGTATGTCTATTGGCCATCCTGCTTTCCTCTTCAGAGAAGTTTCTCTTTAAGTCTTTAGCCCGCTTATATATTGGGCAGTTGTTTCTTTGAGGATTCGTTGTTGGGCAAGTTAATTTTTTGAGGTACAGGTATATTTTAGATATAAGATCCTTGCCCGTTGTATGGCTAGTGAAAGTATAAGTTGTTATTTCTATGAAATTCAATCTCAAGCTTTTATGCCATAATGTCACCTTAGCTAATCAATTTTCAACTTGTAAGCTGCACCTTTAAATCCCCTTAATTCACATCATTACTAGCTCATCACTATTGTTAAAAAATACTACACCTCTGCTAATGTGATGACCTTCCAAGTATGGAAAGAATACTGAAATAATTTTGCTGCATCATTTTTCCACTATGGTACTCTTGAGATGAGAACAATTGCCAAATATTATTTATATTTATAGTTGTAAATATCTTAGATATTCTGGGGACTAAGATCTGAAGATTATGGTTCGAAGCCCACCCAAGAAGGAAGTTTTCTGAGACTCTTATCTCCAATAACTGCTCAGAAAAAGCTATACCAAAGTGGCACTGCCATTCCAGTGGTAGATCATTAGAATTGAGCACAAAAAGACTCAAGGAGAGCGTCCAGGCCGAGCTCAACCCTTAGGACTAAACAAAACATACAAACAAAAATAAAAACAAATCCCATAACTAGCATTTTTCTTATTGTATATAGAGTCACATAATTAAGGAAATTTCTTCCTGTGTTACATATTGGTAGAAGAACCATGATTTCACACAAATACTCCCTTCATACCATAATGTAACAAACCCTGAAATATTACACTTTTTCTAAATTTATAAATTAATATCCATTGTTTGAAACTCTGTCTAGATTCTTCACATTATCAAATCTTACATGAACTATTTAAATTATCTATTAACTAAGTTCTAATTTCTCCTCCCTTGAAAGAATATTCTAGGCAAACAGCATACCACAATCATTTTTGAATTTGTAAATTAAATCTGCTACTAAGAAAGAATTTTGTAGTGTCCTATATAATATCCAATTACAAACAAATCCAAAATATTTATTTAAATCTATATTCTAATTTAGAAAAATCCTTGAGACTGGTTTTTTTTTAATTTTTTTTTTTATTTTTGTTTTAGTTTTCCCTTGGTCAGTTGTGGACCTTGGACTCTGGGCTTGGGCAATGCCCCTCAGCTCTTCAGCTTGAGGCATCACTCTACCACTTGAGCCTCAGGGCTACTTCCAGATTTCTAAGTGGTTTATTGGAGATAAGAGTGTCACAGACCGTCGTGCCTGGACTGGCTTTGGACGGAGATACTCACTTCTCAGCCTCATAAGTAGATAGGATTAAAGGCGTAAGCCACAGGTACCCAGCTCCAAGAGACTGTTATCTCCAATTAATCAGAAGACACCTGGAAGTGGCACTGTGGCTCAAATGTAGGACTTTGGCCTTGAGCTGCAGAGATCAATACTGGGGGCCCAGAATTCAGGCCCCAGAACCAACAAAAGGAAAGGAAAGGAAACAGAAGAAAAGGAAAGGAAAGGAAATGTGATCTTTGCCACCAACTCATTGCTAGTATAATCCCTGTTTTCTCAATATGGCCTTTTTTCCAGTTAAGTCTGCGCTCTTATATCTGACTTGCTTTGGAACCAGGATTATTCTTCCTTCCTACTTTTTAACAGTTTGTGTGATTAGCAACCATGATTTAGATCAGGAGACGAAAGAGGCTGGCTTCATCCTTCATGTTCCACTTAGTATTGCTTTCTCTATATCACTCCCATAGATGAACATACTGGCCTTGGCTTTACTGTTTCAATGTTGTCTTATTTATAGAGTCTTCTATAGTGTATTGAACCCTTATACGTTAAGACAGTACTTCTCTTTCTTTTATTCCTCTTGTTCCTCTACTGTTGACTCATGTACACTTGAGAAATAAAGCACAACACACATACTCACACACACACACACACACACACACACACACACACACACACAATTTTCTGAGAATCTTCTTCCTACTTAAAATTGGCCTTAATTTACGGAGCATTTACAAAATTTGAACTCAATGTACTCCTGGTTAATGTTTTATAAGCCATTTAAATTTCATATTTTCTCTTTACTAAGTTGTCTCTGAAACACATGTTTTCTCATGTCTAAAGATATCCTTGTGCCATTTTAGTGAAGCAAGAAAACATCCATTGTATATTAATACCTTTAAACGAGCAGCACCATAAATTCTTATTGGAAGTAACTGGGAGGACCTGTTACTGGAAGTGGAAACTGATCAAGGAGAGTAATTGAACATAGAGAATGACAAAGTTCAAGGTAATTTGTGCTCTCGTTTTTACTGTACAAGAAAAGAATCGAAGGCTTAAAGGAAACTTTGTTCCTGACTTGTTCGAGTGTGTTCATTACTCATATAAAACTTGTCTGTAAACTTCTAGTTGAGAGTCTTTCAAAAGGAAACTTATGCAACTTGAAGGACAACAACGAAAAAAAGGAAATAACTTTGTTTTCAAAGTGTTCTACTGCAGAAAAACAAAAACATGGAGGTTTTAAAGTGCCTTTTGGATGGGTATTTCTCTCCTGAAATGATTCTCCTGTGGCAGGAATCAGTTGTTAATTGCTATCGTCTGGCCCTGGTTTCTCCATAGCAACAAGGTTTCGAAAAAGCAGGATCCAGTGAATATTATTAGCAAAAGGATACTCTTCTCAGACCAGTGCTGCTTCAAAAAGGGTCACAAAGATATATCTGATGGGTTTCTTGTTTTTGTTTTTGTTTGATTGTTTAGTTTGTGCTGGTTCTGGGGCTTCATCTGCCCCCAAAGCTAGTACCCTACTGCTTGAGCCACAACTCCACTTATGGTTTTTTGGTTTTAATTACAAGTATGAGTTTGAGAGGCTCTCCATCCTGAGTTGGCTGTGCAATGAGATAATAACTAAGACAAGTGACACCAACTGTATCAAGAATTCTGCTTTGAACTGAGAAATATTAGTAGAAATTTATTATGAAGCTAATATTTGACAATTTTTGAAAGAGAATATGTCCAGCAAAGAAGCCATAGCTTTAACTCAGCAAAAGTAGGTGCACTAAAATACATTTTTTTTCCGCTTGGGAAGATTACTATTGACATCATAGTTTCTCTTAGGGATACCAAAGGCATATTTTTTTTTTTAATTTTTGTTCTTGGGGCCTGAACTCTGGTCCTGGGCATTATCCCTCAAATCTTTAGCTCAAGATGATTGCTCTATCACTTTATGTACCTCACTGCTTCCAGTTTTCTGATACTTACTTAATTGAAGATAAGATTTTCTTGGAATTTCATTCCCAGGGGGACTTTGAACCTCAATCCTCTGGTCTCAGCCTTCTGATTAACTAGGATTACAGACGTGAGTCACTGGCACCCAGCTCATATTTGCATTTGTGTGCACTTAATGACACTATGTAGACAAATCACGGAAATTTCAATGAAATAATGACATTGCATCTATTCAGAATAATTGAAATAGCAATAAATATGTCCTCTTTTTCGGTGTTACCTTAATGACTGATTAACTATGGGACCCTTACATTATCATCCTCTGCCTACTAGATAGGTGGACTTTATATCTGAAAATGTTCATAGACAAATAGAGAAAGACTGAGATTTTTAGAAAGCAAAAGAGATAGGGTATGAAAGATCAGCATAGAAGGAGATATAACTTGGTACACAGAGGTTAAGAACTAGCTTAAGAGATTTAGAATGCTAAATGCAATGAAGAATAAGCCTAGATAAATAAGACTAATTCTTAAATATCCAAAAATGGCTCCATGGAACAGTTTCTGGTATACCTTATTTACTATCATTTATTCCTTCCATCTGGAATTATACCTTCTCTTTTGTCATTACTATAAACTACCCTGTGTGTTTGGTGCTGTGCCTGACCAAAAAGATTTCTAAATCTCACTGCGATTAACCTTTTCATTGTAATTAGAAGTGACCAGTCAAAAACCTGGTATCTTTGGATTTCTCGGATTAATCTTGACCTATTATCTAAGCACATTCCTGGCATTAATTGCCATGAACTAATGAACAATACTTTTTTTTTTTCAACACAGTATCCTAATATAGGTAAGCACATGAATTAGGGACTCTTGTCAGGTATCAGTATGGATGGAGCAATTATATATTCCAAGTATGGGTTCTTTATTTTGCATTTACTATTTAAATGACCTTTTTCTGCCAGTCCTAGGGTTTGAATTCAAGGCTTTTTTAAACTTCAAGGCTAGCAATCTACCACTTGAGCCACAGCACCACTTCCAGTGTTTCCTTTTCTGTTTATTTGGTACTGAGGAATTTAACTCAGGGTTCCATGCATGCTAGGCAATCACTGTACCATGAAGCCACATTTCCAGAGCTCTAAATGACTTTCTTAAGAATTTATTACATTTTCAATCCATTACACAGTATCACAATTTTGGCCAGGTGCTGAAAAGAAAGTAGAAAACAATACTAAGTCCAGTCACATCACTAAGAAAGTACAGTTAAGACCTTCCGGACTCATAGAACTGTTGCATATAGCATTATTATGTAAAACAGCATAAACAGTCAGCTCCAATATCCATACCATTCTGCTTCCACTTTCAAAGCCAAGAGGCAAATACCTAAGCCCTTTTTTTATGGCTGAAAGTGTTTTCTAGTAAGGAAGGCGGGGGAGGTGGAAGGTGATAGTGGAAAAATATGTGTATTAGGTTATTTTCCACGTATTTCGCATTTTAAAGAGTACTACTGATTATCTCCCATTTTTATCTAATTGACTATGCTCTCTGCACAAGATGTAGGTAAATGTAGAAATTTATTCTTGTCGATAGTCACATATAGTTAACAAAATATATTTAGATAAAAAGAAAAGATACTATATTACAAAGTATAAATTTCTTCTCCTAGTATTGAAAAGATTGCTCCAGTTAGATTTGACATTTTATGAACTCAGTATCACAATATTCTATAATTCCTCTAATATCCAAGGCATGAAAACATGATTTGAAATTCTAATAGTTTTATAAACAAAGGTACATAATAGCTTCCTTCCTGCAGAGACATGTGATGGAAAGTATTGTTGATTGCATTATAATACTCTTCTTCTTTCTCTTTTCCTCAAGTGTTACATATCCTTGCAAATAACTGTATGACCTACATCAGCTTCCTGTAAGTGAGATTTCCCTCTAATCTGGAATGTCAAGTTAGGTCATGTGACTTATTTCAGCTTACAAAATTGAAACAGACGCAAGCGCTGAAAAAATATTTCTAGAGGAAGAGTTTTATTGTCTGTTCCTCACAAATGATTGCTTTCCCATATCTATAAAAGTAGCATATTTTGTGCCTCAATTGGTATGCTGAGGGGCAATGGCCAGGCTCAGAGTTCAGGCCCAAGACCGTGCCCAACATAAACAAAAAACAAAAACAAATAAAAGTAGCATATTTACAGAGGAAGTCTTCCTTCAAATTATATTCTGGAAGACTAAAACATGTGATGTAAAGGCAAAACTCAAATGTAGCCTCATATAACACAGCAAAAACTAAGCTAATATTAGAAAATAATATTAAGATCTTAGTTTCTTTCCATCCTTGTATACCTTCATAAGAATTGACTATAGAAAACACCAGAATTTAAAAAATTCTAAACAAGAGGTAAACAGATAAAATTTCCTGCTTGATGCTATTACATTTTTTCTATCAATAAGCATTCTCCATGTGGTCACTTGAATGTGGGGTTATCTTTTCTATAGATGAGTTTAATCACTCTTGAGCATGATATCTAATATCCACAATCATTATCCAGACATTGTGATTGAGATGTGGAGAAACAAAAGGCCTACATTTCTCCTTCATATTCACCTTCTCCTTTTTCTAATATGAATTTTCATCCTTTCTCCAAAATCTCCTATTAATAAAGGATGAATGAGTCATTCTGGATATTAAGCAAAAGGCATCCATGCAAGAATTTCATTCTTTCAGAAATCGTTTAAGTAAATCACAGTGACTCATAGAAGAATAAAAACATGATTTTCTTTCCTTCTTTGGTTTCTACCATAGTGTCTGAACATGACTCTAAATATCTAATAAACCATTTGCTTTGGCTAAGCTTTTAAGAGGAATAAATAGGAATTTTTGTTTGCATTTGAGAGACCTGAAAGAATGTTGCAATATCAATGTGTGTTGAGAGGCTAAATTTTATCAGAACCTAAACATAATGAAAAATAGATGATTTTAAGGTAAATAGCGTGTAGGTACTTTTTGAACGTGACATATAAAAAGGGATTTTTTTTTATTTCCTCTCCATACTAATTCAACTTCAATAAGCAGTTCAAATAATGCAAATAATTATGTTTCTTTCAGAAATAGATCAGGCAAAGAAAGGTAGAAAAAGAGAACAAGTATTGGGTGATGCATTCTTTAAAAATAGCAGTCAAATAAATATAAACAATATTACGAAAAAGAGCAGTCGAATGCTCTTGAAAAGAGAAACTTTTTAAACAGAGAGTATAAAAACTGACAGTGCCAGAATGGTTTCAGGAGCTGCTCTCTGGGATTTAAAGATTCTAGGAGGTGACAATGTTTTAATCAGTATTATTTTCAGGGAATAATTTCATTTTTTTAAGTTAGATTTCATTGAAGAAATACGTTGTTCAAATCTAATGAAAGTATAACAGGACATAGTAGAAAGATTTCTACACATTCATTGTGGTAGGCACAAAAATATCTTCCCAAAACTTATATTGTCCCCAAATATGCAATCACTCAAACGTAGATTTGGGTTATTAGTAAAACAATCACTTTCCTTACTCAACGAATGCAATTTGAATAATTATCACATGGAGGAACTATACTAAATTGGGTACTTGAATGTCCCAGATTTAGTTGGAAAGGGCAATGATTGGGGCCTCGCCATCAGAAAGGTGTAAAGATGGTACTTTTGAAAATAAAGGAAAAGAGAACAACCAGATTGTGAAATCGAAAATAAAGGATAAAACAACAACCATATTGTGAAATTTCTGGAAAGTGGAACAGAAAGTAAATGCCTTGTAAAGTTCGTATTTTGTCATTACAACTTGTACATGGCATTGTTGCAACCGGTTCACCTGTATCCCTAGTTAAATGATTTGTTTTTGCACTTCCCCTCCACAAATTGTACAAACATCAACTACAACTTTGGTTTCAGGGTTAGGACCGAGTGTGGAGATGTAGGGAGATTATGGGAAGGGATGGGAAGGGGAAAACAAGAGGAGGCAACAATGCTTGATAAGAAATCTACTGGTTATCTTGCCCATGTAATTGTAACTCCTCTGTATGGTATTCTCACAATTAAAAAGAAAAAGAAAAAAAAAATTAAATGCCTTTTCCCCTGATAATCTCTGAAAATCTCTGAAAATATTTCAGCTCTGTTTGTGGCTAGATTTTAATCTAGGGAGACTTCTTTTAGATATCTGTCCTTTAGAACTGCATGATTATAAATATGGATAATGCAATCCATTAAACTTGAAGAAATGTGTTACAGCAGTCTTGGTTTAGTTAACTAAACTCAACTACACAGGTTTCCAGATGCAACTACAGGGACACCACAATCCTAGTTCCTGAGAATAAGTAAAAATTGCCACCAGTTTTGTACACATGTATGATGTACATACTAAGGGCTTTGCATTAATGAAGTCTTGAAATTATAAAGAATATCTAAATAAGCAGCTCCCTATCTTTACTTTCACATTTGGGGATCACTAAGTACCAAAGACTAGGGTAGGAATATGTAAATAAAATCTGTCTCCTGATATTATATGTCATTTTGAGTGACAGTTCCTAAAATAATAATGTAAAAAAGTTTTTCTATTTCCTAACAAATGGTGCAGTGTCATTCTTTCTGATGGAGGCATAGAATTCCATTGTGTATATATACCACATTTTCTTCATCCATTCATCTACTGAGGGGCATCTGGGTTGGTTCCAGATCTTAGCTATGGGAAATAATGCTGCAATAAACATAGTTGTGCAGGTAGCTTTAGTGTGGTCTTGTTTGTAAATATTTGGGTAAATGCCCAAAAGTGCGATTGCTGGGTCATAGGGGATGAGAAGTACAAGGTGATGTCGAAAACGAGCTTTACAACGTTGGTGCGGGGGGGGGGGGGGGAAGGGGGAGGATTGGGTGGTGGGGAGATAGGGAAGGGATGTGAAGGGTAAACAAAGGAGGAGGCTGCAATGCTTGATAAGAAATGTATGCATTATCCTGCCCATGTAATTGTAACCACTCTGTACAGTATGTTCACAAAAAAATAAAATTAATTTTTTTAAAAAAGAAAAAAAGGTAAAACCAAAACAAATTCAATTTTTTATCCTTCCGCCCCTTCCAACAGAAATGAGAGAATCCAGTAAAGATACAACAATTCCAAGATGTTATTAGATATTATAGGATCACCAGATGGAGAAAAGGAAGATAACAAAAATGGGCCCCCTGAAACAATGGGAAACAAAATCTACACCTACAGATTGATATTGCTAGAAAATAGTTTCCAGTATGATGTCTTTTATTTTTTAGGTTTCTTTACACCACAACTTTCCTTCCTAAGGAAATGAGTCTTTATTAGTATGCAAGTGTTTGCACCCTGTATCCCAGAAACAAATACTGTTTCTAGATGTAAACAAGCATGAAACTAAGAGTAACCAAGCCTACTTCTGTTGCTATAGCTGATAAATAATAATGATCTTGGGAAAAAGTAAAAAAAAAAATACTTAACTTTTTCGTGTCTTTCCTCTTCTGTAAGATGAGAAATCCTAATCAAGATATGTAAAACATTAATAAATGATTTTTATATTTTGTTGTTTACATTAAAGCAAATACACTTTTCCTCTTTGTAAGCCTGATCTTTGAAAGAGTCACACCCTCACATTTCTTTTATAGACAAAATTTTACTGCTGTGATTTAGGTGCTTTCCTCCCTTTGGGTGTTGCTCTCTATCGTGTTGGCAACTACATAGAAAAACAAGATAAATTTAGTATGCTTATGCTAAAATTTTCAAAGTCATATTGTCTTCAAATGTTTTCTTTTCACTTCTTCACTGTTAATTAAATTTATTTGTTGTTCTTTAAATTATAACAAAAAAGTCATATTTTACCATATATTGTCAGTGAAATCAGGTGGGTCTGTGATTGCTTTTTAATTGGTTTCAAGTATTTTCTTGGCTATTTTCATTATTGCCTTTGTTCCAGTCTTCTAATCAGGAACAGGTTAAATAAAAAGATTATCCTAAGGAATAGGATGTTAGCGAGGATAAAAAAAATACATGTATAAGTAAAGAGTTTTATCTCTTAAGTGATTGAAAGGCTCAGAAAACATTTTGCTATTACTGGCATGGTTAAGATGACAAATGTTTTAGATCTTAAACGAAGTGAAAAGCATGTAAAATGTGGCAGTTGTTCCAAACAATGTTTTTGGCCTTTACTTTCCTACTCCAATGATATGTGACTACTGTCAATGAAAACCCTGACAAGGTTGGAGGGCATATTGATTTTAGCTTAGAAGGGTTAATGTTAGAAAGCCAAGGGAGATTCCTAAAACGCACTACCTATCACTTATCAATTATATTTATGGCATATCAACATATAAATGTGAATTGAGTGAGAATTGTTTGATTTACACAATTCACTGACAACTAAAACCGGAAAGTACATCTCTTCATTTATATAAACTAGTATATCTAGTGAGGATTTAAATTTTTTTAGAATATATATTTTAACATTCATATCAAAATAGTTTATTTTTAATTGTTTAATTTTATTTTTTTTAGTAATGCGGCTTGAAATCTGTGACTAGATGCTCTCCCTCAGCTTTTCACCTCAAGGCTAGTGCTCTACCACTTAAGCCACTGCTAGTTTTTTGGTGGTTCATTGGAGATAAGAGTCTCATGGACTTTCCAGCCTGGGCATTTCCAGATCTGAGCCTCTATAGTAGCTAATTTTACAAGCATTAGCTAGTGGCCCCTAGCAACATAATTATTTTTTACATAGTTATGAAGAATTTAGTGGTAGTCCCATACATTTATATGTTGTGTAATGATCATACTATATCATATTCATTAGTTGCTTTAAGTAACATTACATTTTTAGGAGACTGCTCCAAAAAACTTGTCTTTTGGCTGTGTTGAAATATCTATTCTTAACTATAATCACTTTGCTTCTTGTGGTATACAATTAATATATTTATTTTATTCATTGAAGTCTGCTAAGTAAGGTATAAAACATGAATGTAAAGTGAAAGAAATTCGTGGTCCAATACTTATTTTAAGAAAACAAATACACCTTTTGTTTTTAATTATATTTCTGTTGGAATGAGAAACATTAATTGGTTTAACAGTTAAAATTGGTAACAGTTACATTATAACAAGTTGATTCGAACTTGTTTTTGAAAATTACATACTTAACACAAATATAATCCCACATTCTTCTACTACATAATTTAAATAACAGTAACACAAAGCTTGATGTTAGTGGCCTCTTGTGTAGAATCCTAGAAAATTAAGAGGATAAGACCTGAAGATTTTGGTTCAATGTCAGCCTAAACAGACAAAAATGTGAAAACATCTCCAATTATCCCGCAAGTAGGAATATGAGGATATGGCTAGAGTGTCATCATTCATTAGCAAAAACATCTAAGGAGACCATGAAACACTGAGTTTAAGCCCCACAAATGTGGCTCAGTGGTAGAGCACTTGCCTTGCATGCATGAGGCCCTGGGTTCGATTTCTCAGCACCACATAAGCAGAAAGAAAAAAAGTCAGAATTGGCGATGTGGTTAAAGGGGTAGAGCTCTAACCGTGAGTTGAATAGTTGAGGGACATGGCTCAGGTCCAGTTCAGGCCCCACGATAGCACCCCCGCACCAAGGAAAAGTACTATGAACATCAGTAATCAAGCCAAAATAGTAGAAAAGATCATGAGAAATGTTTTGTAAATATATGGAAGATAAATTATTTCACAGAATTTTCATTCAGCAGAGAGAAAAGTCAAATTTTCATTTGTATAATCTCAGTGTACTGGTTTGGGTAGAAACCTGGTTATTAGGTTACACAGGAGTGAGTAGATTGGATTAGCTGACTTAGCAGAGATTGCCTGTGACTATGAACCATCCCATACTGAAAAAAATCTAAAATCCTGCTTCTTAATTTAAATGAAACATCATGTTAGAGACTGTTCAGTCCACATAGACAGAGATCCTTAATTTCAGGCTTCAGACCAGTGCTTTTGTTGATAAACATGCCTGATTTACTGCCCTTCCCTTGTGTAATTATACCTTACTTTGCTGGCACCTAGCAAATCTTCGAACTTCACCCCCTGCCTTAATCTCTCCTTTCTGGAACTTCAAATCATTTCACATGTTATCTATGTCTTACCATCAGTTATTTTCTTACTAATCCCCCCCCAGAAAACTCTTATGTTCATGTAACGCACTATATATATCCTAGTTATAAAAGCGAGTAAAGGTTGAGCGTTGGCCGAGGCTCTCATGTGTAGGTTTGCTCCCTAGTAAATCTGTGCTACACAATCACTTTTTTTTTCTCCATGGTTTTAGGTTTCTCGAAAGACTTCACATAGAGCTCCACTATGACCCAGCAATCCCACTTTTTGGGCATTTACCCAAATGTTTACAAACAAGACCACACTAAAGCTACCAGCACAACCATGTTTATTGCAGCATTATTTACCATAGCTATGATCTGGAACCAACACAGATGCCCCTCAGTAGATGAATGGATCAAGAAAATGTGGTATATATACACAATGGAATTCTATGCCTCCATCAGAAAAAATGACATTTCCCCATTTGTTAGGAAATGGAAAGACTTGGAAAAATTATATTAAGTAAAGTAAACCAAGCTCAAAGAAACATAGGTCCCATAGTTTCCCATATTTGCAATATCTAATATATGTATGAGTCAAGCAAGAAAGGTCAGATAAGGTGATGTTAGGAAAATGAACCCTAAGATATGTATTTTAAAGGTTTTTTTTTTCTTTCATGCACTTGTTTCTAACGCATTTATAAGATTCTTTCTTTGCTGCTTTGTATGTCCCTCCCTCTGCTTTCACTCTATTTGATGTTGGCATAATTTGTGGAGGGGAAGGTGAAAAACAAGTCGTTTAAATAAGGATACAGGTGGACCTGTTGCAACAATGAGAAGTACAAGTTGTTATGTCGAAAACGAACTTTACAACTTTGGGGGGAGGATTGGGTAGGGATGGCGGGAGGATGGTAAGGTATGGGAAGGTAAACAAAGGAGGAGGCTACAATGTTTCATAAGAAATGTACTCACTATCTTGGCCATGTAATTATAATCCCTCTGTACTGTATTTTCACAATAAAAAATAAAATTTAAAATTAAAAAAAGGAAAAAAAAAGAAATAATATAGTTGAGCAAAGTTAGAACAGGAGATGATCAAGTCAGCTCCCAGACCAACACAAATTTTTCAATAATAACATATATGGGCATAATTTTTTTTAAAAGCATGTTTTAATAACAAAGTAGCTACTATATTTTACATAGAAACATGAATGAAATTTTACTACATTGGGAAGTTATTTCAAAAGTCATAATTTTTGAATTATTTGAAAAATGTTTAAGGAAAGACTTGATCTATTCTGGACTTCTGTTGGTGAAGGTTCAAAGAGAAAACTCAAGTAATTATATACATAGAGACAAGAACTTATGTCAAGTGGTTATTCTGGAATTGCATGATGTGAAAAGAGAAGAGAACAGAAAAGAGAAATTTTTATAGAGGATGCAGATTGGTAAAAATCTAGGGATGGCAGGCCACATAGTCTCTTACCTGCACCTCAGTCTCAAACATTGTGGTGCTAAAGCAGCTACAGGCAACCTGAAAGAGGATAAAGCTGGGCATGGTAAAATGTAGTAAAAGATACAGATTCCCTATAGTTCACAATAATTAGTACTTTCGGTTATTTGTCTCTTTTTTCCATCACTTAAAACCGTAGAAAAATATTCTTAGCTTCAGATCAAAGCACGATATAAAGATCATAGACTACTATTTGCAGATTCCTGGTCAAGAAAATTAACCTCTGAATAAAAGAATCCAAACAGGAAATGATAGGTGTTGTTTTTGAAAGAGGAAAAAGAATATTCAGAGCATTGCATAACAAGTCATATAATTGAGCAAATTATCTCTGACATTCATGGGAGCTGGCTGCCAAGAGTTAAAATCTACACTGATTGAGATGTATAAGGTTTTATGAAGCATAGCCCTTTCATTATTATACAAGCAATAGAATTTAGAGTTGCTTAAAAAAAAAAGAAGCCACCTCTTTCTACCCATGATTCTTAAACTTGCCCACCCCTCCCAACGTAAAAAACTTGATTTTAGTGAATCTACAAACCTAAGTTCTATTCTTGGCCCTCTCATGATTGCCAGTTAACTAGCTTTTTCCATCTCAGTTTACTGTTCCATGAAATTAAGGAATCTTGGTGGATCAAAAAAGACGTGAGAGAGCAAGCCTTATATGAAAGCAATTAGCAGAATATGCAGAATATGCATCTATTCAAATACCTTTTAAATTTCTCTCCTCAAAATGATTGCAATTTGATGTTCTATGTGGATTTCTGATAGTTGTCAATAGAATTCTGTTTCCTAATTTCAGATGTGGTGAAATCCTATAGTCAATAGCACTATCAATGAGTATTTTATGATAGAAGTATTGCTTGAGCTTTTATAAACATGCTTATATTGCATGGATTGTTGATGATCTGCAAATAAGTCTAACAACTACCATGTATTTCTCACGTGAATGCAAGGATGGGATATATTTTCATTGGACTCTCTTTCCATTGTCTGGGTTTCTTTCAGCATACCTTTTCTGGCCTCGTATTCTTCCAGATTTCTGACAGTGGACCCAATGAATGCTCTATTATTTGTATTTATTCCCATCCCACCTGAACAATTCCTCAATTAATCTTTGATTAGCCTCATCATGCTCATGAATTTTCCTATCACACTCACGCCTTTTCCTATCAGTTTTATACAGAGTCTTTTGCAGGTGTTCAATCTTTTTATTTAGCATTTTTATTAGTTTTTATCAGTGTTGTAGACTATTTGTGGATTATTAACTGCTCTATTGCTTGATTATCATGAATGGGAGTTTAGATACCTGGAGTTGCCATTTTTCTTGTGTTTGTCCACTTTTTCTTCCGCTTCGGGTATTAAAGCAAAACCAATACCGTTCAAGGACACTATTTTATGGCAACCATCAATCACAGTTCTCTAGTGGCACAGATTTTTTTGAAACAGTCAAAATGAATACATGTATATTCAAGTTCAATAGATACATCTAGTTCAACAACAAATAACTAGGGGCTAAGAAAATCAAAGAAGGAGTCAGCAGACCAGAAATTGATAGGTTTAGGGAGAATTGTGTGAAGAAAATAAGATTAGAGGAATGTGGAGATGGAATCGGAGAGAGGGACTTTAACCAAGATATATGCAGAGAGAGGCAAAGGATAGAAAGAAAGAAAAGAGATACAGACAAAGGAAAATGAAAAAATAAAAAATTTAAAGTGAAACAAAAACGTACATAAATATATTAAACAATAGCAAGAAAAGAAAACATGAGTCCTTACCTTGTTCCTGTAACTGTAACTCCTCTGTATTTTCAAAATTAAAAAAATCTTATTAATAAAAATAAATAAATAACCACATTGGAACATGAAAAAATTATATAAGTATAAGGAAATAATACTACAATTAAAGGAGTCACAGCTGGGGGTTTGTGAATTGAGTAATTGATATCTGAATTAAGCATGCATACACAATGAAGGAAATTGTCTTATATATGATGTGTGTTTATTTGGGAATGAATAGAACAGCAATTATGTAAAGCCAAAAATCAAAAAGTACCCATAGGAAATAAAGTAAAAAGAATTCAAAAGTTCAATAAAAATGATGAACAATTTTGAAAGCAATTTAATTTTAAAAAATCACATAGATCTTTTTGAGGAGATATTGTGTCTCTAAGAGGTCATACTCGGTTTAGGATGTCACAATGTGATTCTGATATAACAATGGCAATGTGATGTCACAATGGGTTTTTCATACCACAGTGATGATGCAGTGACAATATCTGTGAGGTCACAATGTATTTGTAGTATCAATAAGTATATGAATTCACATAGGGACTATGATGTCTTAATATACATGTGTTGTCACAACTGTGATGATGTCCTATGCGGTTTGTGATGTCACCATGTGATACAATGGTCATGAAATCTGGCAGTGTAATGTCCGTGTGGTCATGACATCTCAGTGGATTTCTGATATCACATAGGTAGTATGTCATAAAAGTTATGAGGAGAGACAGGTTTGTGATGTCACAATGTGTTAGTTGTAATATATTTACACTGTGATACCACAATAGTCATACTGCATTTCTGATATCAAAACATGCCACATTTGAAATAGAATGAAATTACAGAATAGGCATGCCCAATGTGTCTATGGCATCATAATGACACTGTGATGTGAGAATGCAATGGTTTCACTGTAGTTTTTTGATGTCCCAATGAGCTGATTTTGTCATAACAAAAATGTGATGTTATACTGGTGATGATGACACAAATGGGTTGTGATGTTACCATGGCATGACATGACATCTCAATTATCATTAGATCACAAAGTGGATAATGATAAAGATAGGGATTGTGATGTCACAAAGGCAATGTGTTTTTTCAAAGAAGCTAACAATTCATAGTAGGGTTTGTAATGTCACAATGTGATTGTGAAAGCACAATGGCAATGTGATTTCACAATGTGTTTGAAACGTTACAGTGCTGATGCAATGGGTATATCAAAAAGAAATTGTGATGTGACAATAATTATGGGAACACAATGCGTTTCTCCTATAAACCCACAAATGTGAAATGGAATGAAATCACAGAATATGCATTCACAATGTGCCTAACACATCCCAACAAAAATATGATGTGATAATGCTGTCACAATAGTTCAGTGATATCACAATAACCTGTTGATAGCATATTAACAATTTGATGTTTCTCTGGAGATGATGTCACAAAAGGTTTGTGATGATACCTTTAAAAATGTGATTCTAAGTCTGGTCAAAATTAAGATAAGGATACACTGACAATGAAGTCACAAAGACCATGTGTTTTTTTCAAAACTGCTAGGAGGTCAAAATAAGTTTGGTGTGTCAAAATGTGATCATGATGTCACAATGTCAGTGTGATTTCACAGTGGGTTTGTGAATGACAGTGAGTTCACATTGGGTTAGTGATGACTCCATGAGTTTGTAATTTCACAAGAAATGTTATAACTGAAACATTATAAGGCATAAAACAGATAATCTGATTATGAGCTGACAAGAGTCCTAAGATACCACAGTGATGGCTTCTCAAGGAAGCACCAGATGAACACCAGAGGAGGTCAGAGATAACATGACAGATAAATTCTCTAGGAGGACCTCGATCGCTTCCCAAGGAAGCCCAAATGACCTCTCAAGGAGGTCCCAGATGGCATCTCAAGGAAGCCACAAATGACCTTCAGAAAAGGTCTGCAAAACAGGCTATCATGCTTACCAAGACTCAACACTACAGGATTTATAAATGAGTCTCAACTTTGTTGGTCCTTGAGAAATAAACACTCAAGGGAGACTTTCAGTTCTGAGGCCTGAGAAACTTACCTAAGAGGGGTTTCCTTGAGTCCAGGCCCATGGCCATCTCACTGGAGCATCCAAAAATTATAACCTCTAAAGCACAAAACAGTGCATAGAGGCACATTTAAGAGAATAAACAAATTTATTTACACAAAAAGGGCCTGAGAATGCCTGATTGTGTGCTGGATATCCAGAGACAAAAGCACACTTGACCAACAAAACTCTGACCTCCAATGGGCAGTCCCACCCTTTGTTTATTGGTCTGCAAATCACCACCGGCCACACACACAATTCTGATCTCCAAATCTCTTTACTTCAAAAGGCAAGCCTTTTTACTTTTTTCTTCCTCCCTCCCTCTCTACTGAATTGTCCTTCCTTCCAAGGTCTTTCCATTTTTCCTATCTATCACTTCCGTCTTCTCTTTAGGACTTTCCACATTCCACAGGATTGCCCTTCTGGCCCAGTGGCCAGTGGCCATTTTTGCCCTATGGCTTTCCTTCAATTCCTCTCCTCCCAGGTCTTTCCCCTCCTGCTGTCTCCCTGTCTTTCCTTCCAGGTATTTCCCCGCATTTACTCCTATTCAGTTACTCAGAACACATAGTCTGTACCCCTACCCAACACCAACCAGTCTCCTTTCTAAGATATCTCAATGGTCAATTCACAAACTGCCCACAGCCCCATCACTACTTGATTGCTAAACGTGTGGAGATTGATATCAAACCCCCTCCAGCAGAATGCCAATCTGCCTGTAGCAACATGTCCTGCCCCCACCAGACAGCTAGAGCAAAGTGCCATGATGATTTTCAGTTTCTGCAGAATTTAGATACTCCTTTAGTTATCATGGTGGCCTCGTTTTGAACTAGAAGGTATTGAATTTGGACATGTCATTGTGATATTACAAACTTGTCATAAAAATTTTATATCACTAGTTGTGACTAACCCATTAACACCTCATCAAAACTGACCTCACAAACCCATTTTGAAATCACATTGCCTTTGGGACACCACGACTAAATTGTGACACTCCAAACTTTATATGACCTCTTAGCAACTTTGAAAAAAACACACATTTTTGTGATATCTTAGTAACTTTATTTACCCATATATTCATTGTGAACTAAGGACATGCCATTGTAATATCACAAAACTTTTGTGACATCATTATCAGTGCCAAATTGCATTGTCATTATGACATCGTCAACTCATTGTGACATCATCAAACTGTAATGAGATCATACCATTATGACATCTAGTTGTCATTGTGAGATCATAGACTAATTGTGAATACCTATTCAGTAATTTCATTCTGGTTTAAATGTAATGCATATTGGTTGATATTAGAAACCCATTGTGACCTCATAACCATTGTGACATAAAAATCTCTTTGTGATATTACAAGCCATTTTGATATCACTAACATACTGTGATGTCATAAACCTGTCCTTTCCAAATATTTTTGTAGACATGGTTCCATTATGATATCTTAGGCCTTTGTGAGCTCATAATCTGTTTTCAGCCTCATAATATTCCTAATATGATATGTGATTTCAGAAGTCCACTGTATCATCATGCCCACTGTGACTCCACACTGTCAGACATCATCACTGTGCCACCTAGTGCATCACACAGTTAGGACTTCATCACATTTGTAACAAAACATGTCTTTAGAGACATCAGAGTCCATTTTTGAACCCATATACTAATTGGGAATTAATGAAAATTGAGATTCAGAATGCCATTGTGACATCAGCACATTGTTACATCACAAACCTATTGTAACTTCATCACCATTAGGGCATTGCCAACTCATTGTGACATAAAAACATTATGATAAAATGATATTTTGACAGCTTGCCATCATGATATCACTGTCTCTTTGGGATTTCATGAATTATGACCTTATGATCTTTTAGAAAATTCGCCATTGGAACTTCAAGGACCTTCTTTGAACTTGTATCCTCATAGCAATTGAATTTGGACATGTATTTGTGATATTTCAAAGTTATTTGTGACATCACAAACCCATTGTGATATCACATTGCTGTTATGACATCATGATCCCATTGTGATATCCTAAACCTATTATGACCTATTAGCACCTATAAATACACAAATATCCTTTGTGACATCACAGTCTCTTTGCATATCCTTAGTCTAAATGTAAACTATTGAAATGAGATTATACATTCCAATGTAAGCTCACCTTTTGTTTGTGAGAGCACCATTTTGATACCATATTTTCATTTTACACCATCAACTCATTGTTACATCACTAAACTAAAATGACATCATACATTAGGAATTCCTATTCTGTGAGTTCATTCCATTTCAAATGTGTCCTGTGTGTTGAAATTTGAAACCCATTATGATTTCATAACCATTGTGAAATTACAATGCTTTGTGACATCATTTTGCCATTATGATATCACAAACCTGCCCTGTCCTCATAACTTATGTGACATGCTGCAATTGTGATTTCTTATGCCAGTTTTGAACTCTTGATCTGTTTTTGACCTTGTCATATGTTAAGTATGACATGATAGGAGAAATCCACAGTCACATTATGACCACTATGTTATCACACATTATGACCCTTTTGTCACATTGTGACATCACAAACCTGTTAGGACTTCCTCCCATTTGTGATAACACATGCCTTTGGGATATAACCATCCCTTTTTGAACACATGTACTCATTTAGAGTTCAGAATAATTGACATACACCATGCCATACTGACATCACCAACTCATTGTGATCTCCCAAAATTACTGTGACAGTATCACAATTATGGATCACCAATTGTGTCTTCAAAACATTTCTATGACATAATATTGTGACATCACATTTCCATTAGGATATTATTGTCCTAATGTGTTTTCACAATTCTATTTTGACTTCATAACATTTTACAAAATCCATGGTCTTTGGACTTCAAGCTCTTTCTATGATCTAGTATCCTCATTGTGAAACATTCTCAAATGATATCGGACATGAGATGATCACATTCTAAACTCACGGTTGACATCACTCTCACATCGTGGCCTCATTACCACTGTGACATTACAAACCCACTGTGATATCACATTGCCATTGTGATATCACTATCACGTTGTGATATCCCAACCTAGTTTTACCTTTTAGCACCTTTGACACACCTCAGAGCCTTTGTGACATCACAGTCCCTTTGTGTACCATATTTTGATGTGATCCTAGAACAATTTATATCAGACATGCCTTTTAACATCACATACACTTTGGGTCATCACCAGTGTGACACATTGTCATTATGAAACTATCAGCTTACAGTGATATTACCAAACTAACAATAGTGAATTCATAGCATCTTGACATCACATTATCATATTGATACCCATATTTCAGGCTTTACCTCTATGAATCCGCTTCTTCAAATTAACCATATGAGGTAACTTGCATAAACACTCTCTCCATGAGTTCAAGATTTCCAGCATTCACCTGTTGGGAAATTTCTACGCACATTACATATGTTTGTAAGGCTGAGGACAAACTGTTTTAGGCATTGGCCTGGGACATTTTACCAGGGTGCCTGATAACCAGATATAAACAGACAGAAGACTTGAGGCTATAACCATTTTACAGAAATTTAGTGTCCACACTTGCACACTTGATATCACTATTTTTCCTCCTTCTTTCAATCATAATGATTAGTAGCTGTAGACACTCCACTGTGCTTAGAGTGGTCTCCTGAGCTACCTGATAATTCAGTTGTTTCTCTGAACCTCAGGGATCTCTATTTTCTTTAACTCCTACTTAGTACTCTGACTTCAGTCTGAAACTTGGAATCCTCTTCCCTTTTGTCCTCCTCCTTTTCTTTGAAGCTAGTTTTCATGATCCCAATCTCCATGTCAAAGTCCTCCTTATCCTGCAAGTGTTCTTCCAGGAGCACACAATTCCTTCCACTCCCCAACTGCTGCTCCTTCTCACAACACCTCTAATTGGTCTTCAGCTCCTCCTTTAAGTTTGAAATGGTGCTATTAAAAGGGTTTTTTTCCACCTCCAACTATTCCATTGAGACCTGCTACTTCTGCATTATATTTTTGGTGAGATCTCAAAAGTCTCTTTGGCCTTTTCCTCTAATAGCTTCTATTTCTTTCCCTTAAGTGTATTTTGTAACAGACCTTTCAACTGTTTAACTGTTCTGTTTTTCTTCCTAATGCTCTTTCACTTTCCTGAGCATTCCCCATCAGAGCATGGCTGTCCTTTAACTCTTTCTGAAGAATAACAAACTCTTTCTTGACTCTGATATTTTGCTGTTCAGTTTTCATGGTCTCTTCTTCTATGACATGGCACCTCTAGTCAACCCCATCAACTGCTCTTTCTATTCTTTCTTTGTTGAATTTCAGCTCACATGATTCATAGCTTATAATTAGTATGCACTTCATCCTAATACATTTTTGCATTATGTCCAGCTCCTTTCTCTGGGCCTTGATTTCCATGTAGAGTGTCAGGATATTCTCCTGTCCTACTTTGTCACTAGCAAGGATGGCAGCATTGCATCCTGTGCCTTCTTCAGCCTCTGATATTTATTCCTAAACTTGGGAAAGGTATATCAATAGAAATGTCTAACCACAATCTGTACAGTCCCTGCAGTCTTTGCACCATGTTCTTTGACTTATCCACTGGCCTCCTGAGAAAAATTCCACCACACTTTCTTGCCTGGAGAGCTGGTCTGTTTAAAAAGGCATCATGCTCCTATATTTGAGCCCATTTGGAAAGAAACTTACTTGGTGTTGCTATTAATGCTGCAGGGAATCAGCCTTGGATCCATCATTCTCAAGTGGAAGGTTATCCAGAGAAAGATGCATGAGAAACTCAAAGAATCCATTAGGGAAAGATTTTCCACTTTAGTGCTAACTTCTGTGTTTTTATGGTTTACTCCTTATTATTTGTTATAATTGTATTTTAAATCTGTTGAGGGCAAGGGAGAGAAGGGAAAGTTTAGGATTTGTTCCAGAAGGAATCAATGATTTGATTGTACATGAAGACCAGTGGTGGATATACTAACCAGTGGGGCCCCAATGGTCACCACGCCCCAAAAATCAGTGTAGCCCCTTGGCTTGATATGCTGCAGTGGACAAGGCTTTCCACCAAATGGGACAGAGCATGCTGCCGGAGGGGATAGTGTGTCAAGCCCGACATGGTGAGCTGTCACGTAGTGACTGGGCAGTGTGCAGTTTGAGATGGTTTGCAAATTGTACGGCCAGAGAGCCTTTGATGTGCCAGAGGGGTACAATCTATCTATAGGCTGTGGGTTCAGAACAATAGACCAGGAGAGAAAGAGGAGAAAGTCCTGGAAGGAAGATAGCCGTGAGATAGTAGGTTGGGAAAGCCCTGGGAGGAGACGGAGTTGAGATAGTAGGAAGGGAAGCATGACAATTGGCCACTAGGGTAGAGCAGGTCAATTGTGTGGAGTGTGGAGGGGCCTGAAGAGAAGGAAGTGGTGGAAGGGGAAAGGAGAAGAACCTGGGAGATAGGAGTGGTGTGTAGAAAACATGGAAGGAAGGGAAAAGAAAAAAGCCTTGCTCTTTGAAGTTTGGAGCTTTGGAGATTTTAATTTGGGGGGCTCTTGTTTTGCAGAACAATTAATAAAGGACAGGGCTGCCCATTGGTGGTCTGAGGTGATCGCGGCTGCTCATGTCTCTGGGTATCTAGTCCAGTACAAGGTAGCTGCAGGTCCTTTTCTATTGTAAATAAATTTGTTTGTTATCTTAAATGTGTCTCAAAGGATTGTCTTGATGTTATGGGTCATAATACACAAGTACATATGGAGCTTAAAGTCCCAAAGCCTATGAATTTTCTAAAATGTTATAAAGTCATAATGTTCGTGAAAACCCAATGGAACAGAAATATCACAATGTCAATATGATATGTCATGATTATGTAATGTTGTCACAATTATTGGTTGATCTCAGAATGTTGACGATGTCACAAGAATTTTGTGATGTCCCTATGAGTTGTCTAACTGCCAATGATTATATGAGCTCAGAAAGGGTTTGTGAGGTCTCCAAAGGCATGTGTTGGCAAGAATGTGATGAATTCCTAACAAGCTTATGATGGTCAAAATGTGGCAAAGTGGTCATGACCTCTGACAATGTTATGTCACAATTTTCATGATGTCACAGTGTTTTATAGTATCACATGTCATAAATATTATGTGCTTGAAAACAGAATATAAGCTCACAAAGGGTCTAATTATCACACTGGCAGCATTTCAAAAGTTACGATGAGGGGACAAGCTTGTGATGTCATACTGGTGATGAGGTCACTATAGGTTTCTGATGTTGCAATGGAAGTTTTGTTGTCCTTAATCCACAATGAGGATATAAGTAAATAAAGGGACTTTGATGTCACAAAGGAGGCCTTGTGTTTTTATCAGTGGTTCTGAGAGGTCATAACAGGTTAGGATGTCTCAATATTATAATAATGTCACAACTACAATATGATGTCACAATGATTTTGTAATGTCACAGTGGTTATGACATCAGCAATAGGATAATGATGTGACCACACTTGTAATATTTCAATCACAGGTCTGATTTCAATTGCTACTGTTTTACAATGAGGATCTGCTTTCAAGGAAGGAGTTAGAAGTCCCAAAGCACATCAGTTTTCTAACATGTGATGGGGTTAAAAGAGGTTTGTGAAAACAAAATGGGACAATGATATCACAAAGAAAATGTGATGTCCCCATACCATGACATAATGTTTTTATGTCATAAATAGTTGTTGATGCCATAATTGTGATGAGGTCACAGCAGATTTCTGAGCTCACAATGGGATGCTGAAATTAAAATGTCACGGTAGATCTCTATTGTCATTTAGTCTAAATAAATATATAAGTTCAAAAAGGGATTGGGGTATCTCCAAATGCAGGTCTCAACACAAATGCGATAAAGTCCAAAGAGGTTTGTGATGTCACTATGTGACACAATGTTCATGACATCTGGCAGTGTGATGTTACAGCAATCATGTTGTCACAGTGGTTTTCTATGACATGTCACACATGAAATATTAGGAAGTCTAAAACAGATAATGAGCTCACAAATGGCCTAAGATATCCCAAAGGTAACATTTTACCAAAATTATGAGAACAGGAGTTTGTGATGTCACAATGGATTATTGATACCACAATGGTTATGCAGTCACAATGGGTTTCTGATAACAAAACACATGTCACATTTGAAATAAAAGCATTTCATATGATACACATCCATATTGGATGTATGATGTATCAGTCCATATGTAATATCATAATACTATTATGAAATTGTAGTATTATGAGGCCAAAATGAGCTGATGGTGTCATACCAGGAATGTGATGTCCAAATAGTGATGATGTAACAAGGGGTTTGTGATATTACTATGGCATATCTGATCTCAATTGTCACTATTTCACAATGAGAATATGGGTAGAAAAAGGGATTGTGATGTCACAATGGACTTGTGTTTATTCCAAGGAACTAAGAAATATTCATATGCTAAGAAGTAATCATGACATGATTTTGTGACATCACATTGTCAGGGTGATATTACTGTCTCAATATGACAGTATAATTGTCACAATGTGATCATGATTAAAATATGGCAATGTAACATCATAATGGGTTTGTTATATGAGCGGGGTGATTAGGTCAAATTGTGTTTGAGATCAAAAAAAGTGAGATTGAAATAACACAAGTACTTCTTCCATTTTATTTGCTCCTAGTACAGGAGTACAGGAGTTCAAGGAAAGAGCTGGGAGTGCCAAAGGCCAGGAATTTTCTAAAATAATATGAGAACATACTCGGTTTGGGAAAACACAATGGGCAGTTATATCATAATGGCAATGTGATGTAAAAATATGATGTAATAATGTTTTAATGTCACAATTAGTTGGTGGTGCCACAAGCATGTTGAAATCACAATACATATGTGAAGCCACAATTGGTTAGTGATGTCACAATGGAATGCCAAAACTCAATTGTCATTAATGCACAAATGTTTACAAAAGGGCTGTGATGTCTCCAAAGTCATGGGTTGTAAGCAAAGTTATGAAGTCCTAACTTATTTCATTATATACTTCATTGTAAAGATACTGTCCAAAGAGACTTATTCTATTTATTTATTTATTTATTTATTTTTCTGTGAAAATTGTAATGAGTACCTTTCTTATCAAGCATTGTTGCTTCCACCTTTGTCTCAATTTCCCATTCCTTCCCACTTCTCTTCCCCACTCCCTGACTCCTCTCTTCTGCCTTGCTTACCCCTTCTCAACCCCCCACCCTCACCCCCACGCCTGGCCAAAGTCGTAAAGTTCATTTTCGACGTAACATCTTGAACATCTCATTACAATGGTTCCACCTGTATTCCTATTTAACAGTTTTTTTCTTTCTCCTCCACAAAGTATACCAAGAACAAATACAATGAAAACAGGGGTGATGTCATGGGGGAAGGACATACAAAGTAAAAAAAAATCATCTTATAAATGTGTTAGAAACAATCGCAAAAAAAGAAAGAAAAATTTGAGTCCCTATCTTGCACTTAATATCACTTAACATCAACTTATTTGACCTGTTTCTGCTTCTCTTAGAAATATACTAGTTATTGCACATAAGAGAAACCATGGGACCTATGTTTCTTGGCCCTGGCTTACTTTACTTTATATAATTTATTCTATGTCTTTATATTTTCTAACAAATGGGGCATTAACATTCTTTCTAGACCCCCAAAAATAACAAACCAAAGATGTTTGAGTTACATGATTAAAGTAATGAGTACATTGTCTATTAAGAATTATAATTATAATATATAATATATACACATATACCTATATATTATATATATTATATGTGTATAAACGTGTGTAGTAAAGTTTATATATACAAATATATATATACCTACATATATATAGGTATATACATGTATGTACTTATATAATAAATATTACATAGGTGTATATGTAATATATTATATATAATTCATAAATATGTAATGTAAAATATGGCTTATATTATATATAACTTGTATATATGGATATATACATAATATGAATATATAATATGTATATATACATATATTACATGTTAGATATAATATATAGGTATATATACAGATATATACATAGGATATTTAGGTATATATGTTAATATACAGGAATATATACCGATATATTCCCATAAAAATTAGGTATATATAGGCAGATACATATACATAGGTATATATTATATAAAAATAGAGATATATTACATATTATATATCAAATATAATATATATTATATAAATATGTAAATATATGACATATTTATATTTAATACATATACCTACAAATACATAGCATATATATTATATATGCTTATATATCATATGTGTATATCCATATATATACCTATATATTATATTGCATATTACATATTATATAGTATACATTTATATCTATAGATATGTATATATGTAAATGATAATATGTTTATTATGTATTTTATATGGTATATATTTGATATATTTTATGTTATAACATTAATTATAATAATGTAATATATACTACATATTGTATATATAAATATTTGTATATGAACCAATATTGCATATATTATATATACAAATATATAGAAATATATAATATATTTACAGTATATACTTATATAATACATACACAATTTATTCAATATATGAATATATATACATATCTAATATATAAATAATGTATTTAATATGTATATATATGCATCTATATACATAATATACATATATACATATATATGAATATATGTATATACATGCATACATACATATGTATATACATATGTACATGCATGTTTATACATTTGAAATATTCATTCAATAAAATATATTCTCCCTCTCTATCTATCACATTTTTTAATCAGTTCATCTCCTGACGTTTTGGGGGTGAATAATGCTGTGGTACACTTTATTATGCAAATAAAAGTTTTATGGCCTTATTTGTAATAATTTGTGCCAAAGGACAAACATGGGATTGCTGGATGATGCGTGAGCTCTATGCATTGTCCTTTGAGTAGCTTCTATACTCCTTTCAAAGGTAGTTGAACAAGTTAATTCCCCCCCACACACACACAAAATGAAGTAGGGTATGCATTTGACCACATCCATTCCAGGATCTTTTATTAGATTTCTTGATCATAGTCATTTTTACTGAGGTGATGTGGAATCTCACTGTTGTGTTGATTTGCACGTCTTTTGTGGCTAGAGAAGTTGAGCATTTCTTCATGTGTATTTTGGCCAATCTTATTTCCTCTTCAGAGAAGTCTCTCTTGAAGTCTTTTTAATTAAGTTTTTTTTTATTGTAAGAATAAGAATACTGTATATATCTTAGCTCTGGTAAATAATGCCACAGAAAACATAGTTGTGCTGGTAGATTTAGTATTGTCTTGATTGTGATCATTTGGGTAAATGCCAAAAAGTGGGATTGCTGGGTTATAGATGAGTTCTACATGGAGTCTTTTTAGGAACCTCCATAATGTATTCCAAAGTAGATGCTCCTCAGTAGATGAATGGATCAAGAAAATGTGGTGTATATATATATATACAATGGAATTCAATGCCTCCATCAGAAAAAATGACATTGCCCCATTTGCTAGGAAATGCAAAGTCTTGGAAAAAATTATACTAAATGAAGTAATCCAGGCCCAAAGAAAAATAGGTCCCATTGTTTCCCATATTTGTAGTACCTAGTATATCTGAAACAAGCAGAAATGTTAAGACAAGTTGATGTTAGGCGAAATGAACCCCAAGATAAAGACCTAAATGTTTTTTTTTTTCTTTCTGGCTATTGTTTCTAACATATGTTGTAAATATTTCTTTGTTGTTTTATTGGACCTTGCAGACGATATCACCCCTGTATTCACTGTATTTGATGTTAGTGTAATTTGTGGAGGGGAAGGGAAACACAAATTGTTTAAATTGGAATACACGTGGACCCATTGCAACACCGAGATGTACAAGATATTATGTCGAAAAACGAAATTTTCAGCTTTGTCAGGGGGGTCTGCGGGGTGAATGGGTATTGTGGGAAGAAATGGGAAGGGATAGTAAGGGGAAACAAAGAAGGATGCAACAATGCTTAAGTAGAAATGTACTCATGTCATTGCCCATGTAATTGTAACCCCTCTGTACGGTATTTTCACAATAAAAAAGAATACTTTACAGAGGGGTACCAGTTACCTGAGCAAGGTAATGAGTACATTTCCTATCAAGTATTGCCTCTTCCTTTGTTTTTCCCCTACCATCCCTTCCGCCTCCACAACTACATTCTCCCCCGCCCACACACCTATTGTAAAGTTTCTTTTTCAGCAAAGTGTCTTGTAGATGTCACTGTTACAATGGGAAACCTGTATCCCTATATAAACTTTTTTTTCTCTTTCTCTCTCCAAATTAGAGAAGTGTATATTCAAGATGCAAGGCACCGACATTATATACAATGAAAACACGGATTATAATGTAGGGGAGGAACATACAAAGCAAAAAAAAATAGAAACAATTTATTTGCTATAAATAGTATATGTCTGGGCAAGCAGAAAAGTCAAACGCTATGTACATATTGACAAGATAAGATGATGTTAAGTGAAATCAACACCAAGGTAACGAAACAAGTAGTTTTTTATTACTTGCTATTGTTTCCCTGCTAGTCTTTAACCCAATTTTTAGTGGGGCGGCTGTTTCTTTGAGAATTTGTTGGTGTTGGGTTCAATTTTGTGAGTTCTAATTATATTTTAGGTAAGACATCCTTGTCTGTTGAATGGGTAATGAAGATTTTTTTCCCCGATCTCTGGGCTTTCCTTTGATCTTGGTAGCTATGTACTTTCCCCTGAAGAAGTATGCTGTTGCCCGAAATCCCTTTTGTCCAACCTTTTCTTTGAGTTTTTGTGTTTCTGGGTCTTTCTTCAGAAAAATTAGTCCATTGTCAAGGAGCCCTAGAATAACTCCTATTCCTTCCTCTAATGTTTCCATGTGTCTGCTTTCATAGTGAAGTCTTTGATCCACCTGGAGTTGATTCTGGTACAGGGTGATATATAAGAATTTAGGTTTAGATTTTGTATTTCCTACATCTGGAAAGCAGCATTTACAGAAGATGCTGCCTTTCATCCATTCTATTGTTTTATCTTCCTAATATAAGTTTAGGCAGCTACAGGTCTGTGGGTTCATTTCTGGGTCTTCAGTTCAATTCCATTGCACCTCAGCTCTATTCTTGTGCCAGGAAAAAGCTGCTTTGATTACTATCGCTTTGTATTGGAATTTGAAATTTTGTATTGATATTCTCCCAGCACTGTTCTTTCTACTAAAGATTGTTTTTGTTGTTCAATGTTGCATGTGAATTTGGGGGTTGCTTCTTCTTTTTCACTGATGAATGAGGTTGAAATGTTGATAGGTATTGCATTAAATTTGTAGATAGAACTTGGCAGAATTGTCACATTATTGGTATTCAAATCTCTCCAGTTTGTTGTTATATCGACTCAGCTATAAACTTACATCTGAGTACAACCTTTGCTGTGTCCCAGAGGAGCTGGTAATTTGTCTGTTCATTTTTGTTAAATATCATGAGCATTTGAATGTCCATTCTAATGTGTTCCATGACCCACTGGTGGTTCGACAAGGTGTTGTTCAGCCTCCATGTGTTACAGGATTTTCTTGGGTGGCTTTTGGTGTTGAATTTTCCTTTTATTCCCTTGCGGTTTGAGAGAATGCAGGGGGTAATTTCAATGTCTCTGAATTGGAACAAATTTCCTTTGTTACATAAATGTGATCTATTTTGGAGAATGTTCAATGAGCTGCTGAGAAGAATATGTATTCAGATGCAGATGGGTGTTATATTCTGTACATGTCTGTTAAGTCTAGTTGATCTATGCAGTTCTTTATATCTGAGGTTTCTCTCTGAGTTTTGCTGTGTTGTTGTATCCAACTAGGATAGTGGTGATTTAAAGTCCCCAACAATTAATGTCTTTCAATCTATGTGAGATTTTAGGACAAATAGTGTTCCTTGGATTAATTTGGGTCCTCTGTTTTTTGGTGAACAGATATTTAAAATTGTAATATACTTCTGAGGGAGAGATCCCTTAATGAATATGTAATGATATTCTTTATCTCTTCTTGCTAATTTTAACTTGAAGTCCCTTGTACCTGACATTTGGATTTCAACTCCCACCTGTTTATGGTGGCTGTTCACTTGCTAGACTTTACTCCATCCTTCCATTTTCACAAGACGTTTGTTTTTGTGGACAAGGTATGTTTCTTGAAGGCAGATTTTTTTATCCACGTAGACAATCTATGTCGCTTAATTGGAGAGTTGATTCCATTTAAAACTGAGAATTAGGATTGAGGTGTTTGGTAATTGCTGCCATGGTATCCATCTTGTTTGGGGCTGTGCGCACTGGATTCTTCCTAAGATTCTTAGACTGTCTGTTTGGGGCTGCTTCTTGGCTTTTATTGAGCTCTTGCTGGTTTTCTATGTGTAGGGTACATTTACATGTCTTTTATAATCCTATTTGGTGGAGATATATGGTTTCAGTGTTTGTTTTTTTCTGAAAGATTTTTATTTGTCCTGATGTTATGAAGGAGAATTTGGCTGAGTGGTGTATTCTTAGTTGATAGTTGTTTGTCTTTAGGACATACAACATCATTCCAGGCCCTTTTGTTGTTTTGGGAGGGGATCCAGTCTTGGGGCCTGAACTCTGGGCTTGGTGCTGTCCCTCAGCTCTTCAGTTCAAGGCTAGTGTTCTACCACTTGAGCCACAGAGCCCCCTCCAGCATTTTTCTTTTTGCTTATGTGGTGCTGAGGAATCAAACCCAGGGCCTGAGCCACCTTCCCAGTCCATTCCAGGCCCTTTTACTTTCATTGACTCTGCTGAGAATTCTGAAATTATTCTGATTTTTTTCCTTTATAGTTGCTTAATTTTTCTCCCTGAAAGCTTTAATCAGCCTTTCCTTTCTCTCAATTGATCCTGTTTGGATTACAATGTGACATTGGGATGCTCTATTCTGATTTGTTCTATCTGGTGTTCTAAAGTCTTCTTGTGTCTGAATGGATCTATCATTTTGCATGTTTGGGAAGTTCTCTGCTAGGATCCTGTTAAATAAATGTCCTAGATGTTTCACTTCTCTTAGCCTTCCTCTACAACCATTAGCCTTAAATTAGGTGGTCTCTTCTAACTATTGAATATATCTATCATATTTCTTAGATTTGTACTTTTTTTATAGTGTCAAGGCTGTCTTCAGTCCCACAGACTGGATCCCCTGCACAGGCTAAGATACTCTCAAGGCTTTCTATTGTGTTCTTATTTCCATTCTTTCTAATTGGTCAGATTCGATGGCTTCAGATACTTTGTTGGGGCTTTGTTTTATGTCTTGTATGGACTTCTTTACATTCTTAGTATAGTTTTCAGAATGTATTCTAAAATCTCTTCATTGGTTATAAGTTAATTGGACAAACTTTCCTTTCATTGGGCTTCACCCAGCATTTTCTTTGTAGTCTCTAGGGATTGCCCAAGGTTTCTGTTTATGGATTCCAATAATGCATCTGTTAATCATTTTTTTCTCATCTTGCTCATGCAATTCATCAATTACTCTTTGATCAGCCTCTCAGGCTCATTAATTCCTGTACTAATCTTTCCTTGGCCTCATCATGCTCTTGCATTTCCCTAACACGTTCACAGAGAGTCTTTTGCAGGCGTTCAAACATTTCATTGAACATGTGTACTAGTAGTGTTTGTAGAGGATTTTGGGAACTCTCCTCTGGATTATTATATTTATTTCTTATATTATTTTTATTGTGATAATACTATATAGAAAGTTTACAATTACATAAGCAATTAATGAGTATATTTCTTATCACTCATTATTGCCTCCTCCTTTGTTTCACCTTCCCATATTTTGCTATCCCACCACCACTTCTGCACTAACGTTGTAAAGTTCGTTTTTCGACATTAGGTCTTGTACATCTCATTGTTGCAATGGGTCCACCTGTAACACTATTTAAACAATTGGTTTTTCCCTTGCCCTGCACAAATACAATAAAAACAGGGGTTATTCCTTGGGGGGCCATGCAAATCAACAAAAATAATCATAAATATGTTAGAAAAAATATTTGAGTGCTTGTCTTGTAAATTTGTTCAACCCATTTGGAAAGTAATATTAAAGGATCCTCAGAAGACTCCATATAGACCTCCCCTTGACCTAGCAATCCCATTTTTGGGTATTTACCTGAAGAATCACAAACAAGACCAAGACTATATTAAAGCTACCAGCACAACTATTTTTATTACAGGATTATGTATGATAACTAAGATATGGAACCAACTAAGATATGGAACCACCTCAGATGCCCCTTAGTAGATGAAGGGATCAAGAAAATGTGGTATATAGACACAATGGAATTCTCTGCCTCCCTCAGAAAGAATACCATTGACCCATTTGTTAGGAAATAGAAGAACTTGGAAAAATTATATCAAGTGAAGCAAGCCAGGCTCAAAGAAAAATAGGTTTCATGGTTTTCCTTATTTGCAATAACAAGTATATGTCTGAGACAAGCAGAAATGGTCAGATAAGTTGATGTTAGGCAAAATGAACCCCAAGATAAAGACTCACACTCATTGTAAGTGGGATTAGAGATACCTGGCCATACCATTTTCCTTGTCTTTCTCCTCCGTGTTCTGCCAATTTTTGTATGAAGGCAAAAATCAATACTGTGCTAGCACACTGTTTTAGGAAATCATCAACCTAAGTTCTGTAGTTGCACAAATTGTTTAACACAGTCAAAATAAGTACATATACAATACACTTCATTACATACAATCTAGTTCAACAACAAACAACTAGGGATACTTAGTCTAAGAAAATCAAAGAAGAAGTCAGAAGACCAGAAATTATTAAGTTGAGGGAGAATTGTGAGGAGAAAATAAAATTAGAGAAATATGGGGATGGAAAGGGAGAACGAAAACATAATACCTAAATGCTGAGAGAGATAATGGATAGAAGGAAAGGAGAAGGGAGATACAGAAAAAGGAAAAAGGAAACATTTTTTAAATGAAACACTTAAAAATGTATAAAGGAATAATACAAATAAGGGAGTCAATGATGAGTGTTTGTGAATTAAGTAGTCAATACATTAATTAGTATGTGCACAATTAATAAGGTCAAATAATTGAATATAGATATATATATATATGAAGATGAATTGAACAGTTATTAAATAAAGCAAAGGAAGCACAAAAGTCCCAAGAGAAAAAAGTAAAAACAATAAAAAAATCTAAAATAAGAATGATAAAAAATTATAAAATAATTTTTAAAAAATTCTAAAAACAGACAAAAGTGTTCTTCCATTTTTGTTCAGGCAGGATCTTCTATCTCCCCTGAAACCTTAACCAGTTTATTGGTGCTCTGGTTTGCTTACAGTGTTTGATTTTCCTGTGGCTTCATTGGTTTCTTAAATCAGTTTGTTTCAGCAGGCAGAACAATGCTCTTCCTTACTAGAGATTTTATAACACCTTCCCAGATTAATTCAATGGGATGGTGATTTCCTTTGAGTATCACAAAAGAGAGTGATGGCTGTTTCTTCTAGCTTGGAGTTGCTGTGATGGGGCTATGCTCAGGGTAATATTGAGGCCTGTCAGAATGTGTATCTTTTCCCTGAGGGGCTAGCTTCTGAGACACTCATATAGCCCAGCCTGGAACCATTGTCAGGATTTATATTTACTCAGTTTCCATTTTTTTTCTTTTACTCTCAGGCAGCTAGGTCTGTTGACTGAGCTACATTGTGGTGGGTTAGCCTCTTATCCAGTGATGAAAGTCAGTCATCAACGGGCAGAGATTCCTCTGCCTTGAAAGTGAAACTTTTCCTTGCCTGGATCTGAGTCTGGCATGTCAAGTTCCTTTGATCAGTTAAATGGCTCATACTGGTTTCTTCAAAGGGCTTAGTATGGGGTGTTCTGCCATGTCTTTGTCAGTTTCAAGGATGGAGTTCTCCTCTTGTGGTTGGGGAGTATCTACTTTCCCACTCTTGCTCTGTGTAAAGAATTAAGCAAGTCTTCCTTGTGTGGTGCTTACACCTTTCCATGAGTTTCCAGGTCATCTATGATCTGCAAATGTCTGTGGTGAGCAGGATAAAGATGTTTGCTCCTTGTCAGTTTTTGCTGGTGGTGACTATAATCTGCTCACACACCACTTCTGGTGACTGTGTTCTGGGCTATATTCGTTGCTGAGGTGGCAATGGTAGCAGCTGCTGTAGCTACTGCTAAGGACAATTTTGAGAGCTCAAGTCTGTCTCCATAACCAAGCTGCATGTATTTTTCCTGTCAGACCAAGCTCTCTTTACTCTTATGGTACGTCATGTGAGTCTAAAGTCTTGGACTTTGCACTGGTACAATAAAACTGGTTTCTATGAGATGTTGATTAAAACTATTAGGACTGCTAAGCACTTTTAAAAAACACATGTCCTTTGTGAAACAATAGTCTTTAGTATACCCATTGTGAATTACAGACAATTGAGATTCAACCTGCCATTGTAACATCAAAACCTTTTGTGACACCAACTGTGTCACATTTTCCTTATGATAGCATCAGATCATTGAGATATCACAAAACTTACAATCATATCATACCCTATACCATGACATTGCATTGTGACATCATAGACACATTGTAAATGCCTATTCTGCAATATCATCCTATTTCAAATGTGGTATGTGTGTTATCAGAAACCCATTGTGAACTAATCACCATTGTGAAGTCACGTTGCCATAATAATATCAGTAACCCACTGTGCCATCACAAACCTGTCTTCTCCACAAACTTTCTTTGCCATGTGATACTATAGGCTAATAATTTGTTTTCAACTTGTGAGCTAATAATTTGTTTTCAAACTAATAATATTTCATATATGACATGTTAAAAAAGACATCTTCTGTGATATCAAGGCCACTCTGACATCACACTGCCAGATGTAATGACCATTCTTTCACATAGTGAAATCAGAATCCTTGTAGCACTTGATCACATTTTTCACAATACATACTTTAGAGACATCACAGTTCTTCTGTGAACTCATATATTCATTATGAGTTAGTGAAAATTGTGATCCTGTATACCATTTTGCTATCCATACCACTTTCTGACATCTCAAACCTACTGAGGTCTCATCACAGTAGGCATCAACATCTAATGGTGACTGCAAAACATTATTATGACATGATATTTCGACCACATTTTCATTGTGATATCACTGTCCCATAGTGTTTTCAGAACACTTTAATTGCTGTAAGGAAGATTATCTCAGAAGCCTCATTTTGAAATATAGTATATTGTAATATTTATAATGGAGTTTACAGGTTGAAGGTAGGCAATTGTTACAAAAACCTACAGCAGGCAAATAAAAGTAACACAGCTAGAAAACATGCTAAAGAGAAACACAAAACAAAAACCATGCCAACAATTGTATGGATAGCTTAATTGGGCTTCAATGATGACCAAAGCTGAACCAGGAGACAGGACACAGGACATGATCAGTGAGACAATTGGCATGACATAATGATGTCTAAGCAGGTTCAGATCTAAGTAGGTCGGTGCAGAGGTCAGATCATCAGGAAATTCCCAGTCCAAGAAAATTCACTTACCTATCAGCCAAGTACCCACACCTGTGTCCAGGGATATGGTCATGCCCATTACCTTGGAGTTAGGTGATAGGCAGGGAGTTTTCTTCCACCAGCATGAAAGCAAGATGCTAGACCCCACAATCAACCATGTGGCCAATAAGGTGATGGCCAGAATTGACCTCCATACAAGCTCCTTCTTGAACATTGTGAACATTGAATTCATTGTGAACTAGTACCAACTGAAGTCGGACATATCATTGGGATATTACAAGCTCATTTGACATCCCAAACCCATTGGGACCTCATCAGCATTGTGATATCTAATTGCAGATGTGACATCATGATCATATTGTGACTTGAAGTTCCTTCTGAGAACTACATGTTGGAGCTTTCCAGAATTTACCTGTTGGCAATTTTCTATATATAGGTTTGTCAGGTAGTGGCCCCAATGGTTTTCAAGATAGTTTTGGCAGTGTCTGGTGGCAAATTACCAGCATGTCAAATAACCAGATACAGACAGAAGGTTTGAGCATGTAATTCTTTTCACAAGATCAGTATCCACATTTACACACTTGTTACCACTCTTTTTTGCTCCATTCTTTAATCTTAACGAGTAGAAGCTCTAGAAACACCACTGATTTTAGAGTGGTCTCCTGAGCTACTGATCAGCTCAGTTGTTTGCCTGCACCTAAATGTTCTCTAGTTTCTTTCACTCCTTTTTATTATTCTGAACCTGTTTGGAGGTTGGAGACTTCTTCCACTTATCCTCCTCCTTTTCACTCTTTAAAGCTTGCTTCTATGATCCCAATCTCCTTTGTAAATTCCTCCAGACCTTGCAAGTGTTCTTCCAGGGTCACAGGAAAGTTCCTTTGACTGTTCAACTGCTGCTCTTTAAGCAGCACCTTTGCTTGTTCTTCATCTCCTCCGTTCAATTCTCAGTGGTGCCATTGAGTGGGTTTTTTTTTCACCTCCATCTGTTTCATTGGGACATGCTACTTCTGCATTACATTTATGGTGAAGATCTTGTCATTGTCTTTGGGTTTTCCTCTAGTAGTTCCTCTTTGTTGTTTTACATTTCCTTGTATTTTTATGACAAGTCTTTCAACTGTTTAACTCTTTTTTTTGTGCCTAATGCTGTTTTTCCCGGGTATTCTCCATCAAAATGTGAGTGTTCTTGACTCTTTCTAAAGAGTAACAATCCGTATTTGGACCCATTTATTATTCTGCTTAGTTTTCTTGGCCTCTTCTTCAATGACACAGGAATTTTGGGTCTATTCTTCTAACTGGCCTTTCAGTTCTTCCTCTGGTGCTTTGAATTTTTGCTCACACCCTTCAAAGGTAAAAGCTTAATTCACTCTTGTATTATGACCAGCTCTTTTTACCTGTCCTTGATTTCAAGTACAGTGTCAGGATCTTCTCCCTGCCTTGCTTGTAGTCAGCAAGGATGGAAGCATTGTTTTCCTTGTCCTCCTCAGCCTATGACCTGTTCGCTCGACCTTTGTATCAGGCACACCTTCTCTGATGTACTTGGATTTCATTTGATTTGCGTTTTACTCAGTTTCATTTTGTGAATTTTTGTTCTTATTTTTGATTCTCACAATTTTATGATTTATGCCTTCAAATCTTTTCTTTACATCTGATCATTCTTTCTTTTCTCCACTATGCTGTTTAATGCACTTTTAACTTATTTGTGGTTTTTGATTGGCATGTATTTGAGATATAGAATATTTTTTAGCCTGTGTTTTCAAAGAGAAATGTGTGAAATTTTTCATCACCACTTTTTTTCTTAAGTTCAGTGGCTGATTTTTAAATTTACCACAGTTGGATTTCAGACTCCCGAGCTCATTAGTTTACCACAGTTGGATTTCAGACTCCCGAGCTCATTTGCCTTGTTCTCAGGAGAGATAATCACAGTTTCCCAGTGGCAACCTGCCTACTTATCATGTCATTTTTAATCCTTCTCTTCCTTGGAAATTACTTTTTCCCTTGTTGTTTACTTCCAGTAAGCACACAGATCTAGTCCTAGAGCTTCCCTATTGATATTTGCAAATGAATCAAACTGTCTTCACCCTGAGTCACTTGATCCCTGTCCTAGTGCTGCCATGTGAAACCCCTTCTTAGACTATTTTTTCATCCACTGCATAACTGTTATGAAACACCTGTTGGACAACGGCTACCAACTCAGATAATGCCTTTTCTCAAATCCTTCTAACTTGTGAAGCTTTTTTCCTAATATCTTGGCTGACGGTGTAGTGAAAGCCATATTTCCGGCTCTTCAATTATCCTGGGCCTCAGTATCTATAGGCATATAGTTCCTATAGGCCTTTTGGAGGCTTTCTAGAAAAGCATTAGGTGATTCATTGGGGAACTATAATCTCATTCATCTTAATTAAACTAGTTGACTTCCTAGCCGCTGCCCTTACCCTGCTAACAGGCTTGCAATATTGCTAAGCACATCCTTACCTTGATTGGTGTTCTACTCCCATCTTGGTTGAGTCTGGGGAAAGACTTGCTCCAATAGGAATGAGTCTTCATTGGGGAATGATCTGGTTCAAGGACCACCTTCAAGCCACTGTGCTGGATTTGCTGTCTTCCCCCAGGTGGAAAATAGCTGTAAAAGTTGCCCTCAGTCATCCCAGGTGAGCTGATGTAACGAGATGAGGCCCTGGGCTTTTTCAAAAAAGGAAGTATTTTGCTATTTCCCCTTATACATGACACTAATTGTAAAGGGAACATGTATTAGAAAGTTGGTTTGCCCACCATCTCCCCAATGTGCCTGTTGTGTACCACCTCAGGCTGGTTCAAGAAACTATTTCTGGTATGGAGGGACTGAACATCAGAGATGCTTATGGCACAGATTAGGAGAACGTGTCTTCTTCTGGGGGATCCTGTAACACCAGAAGGAAGATATTTCAGTTACAGCAACTTTAACGTATTGTACTCCCATCCTGTAAAAAAAGGAGTAAGCAGAGGTATATACAGGAAACAGAACTATCAGCCCACACAAACAGCCATAAACCCTAAACCCACATGTCCCATATCTCTCAGTGATCCCTCTTTGAGGAGATATGAGATGACCTCTAGAGAAGATCCCATAAGGACTACTGAGGGATCCTAGATGACCTCTGGAAAAGGTCCCAGATGGCCTTTCGAGGAGACTACAAAAGACCAGTCAAGGAAGTCTCAGATGGCTTTAAAGGACCCTCCAGATGACCTCTTGAAGTCAACTGGAGATCTCTAGAGGAGGTCCCAGAGGGCCTCATGATGAGGTTTCTATTAATGTACTGGGGACATCTGAGATGACCTGTTGAGAAGGCCTAACCTGACCCCTGGAAGAGGTCCCAGATGCTTTCTCACTTAAGTGCCCAGATGAAAAGTGGAGGAATTCCCAAATGGCCTCTTCAGGGACCCCAAATGACCTCCAGAGGAATTCCCAGGTAAACTATAGGAGAGGCACCAAACAGCCTCTCGAAGAAGCGCCAAATTTAAACTGGAGTCAGTCCCAAATGGCCTACCAATAAAACCCCAAACTGGAGGAAGCCCTAGATGAGGACCTCGAGGAGGGCTAAGATAACCTCCAGATTCAGTCACAGATGGCTTCTGAAGGAAGCCCAAGATGAACACTCAAGAAGGCCCCACATGGCCTCTCAAGGATGGCCATTGGAGATTACCCAAAATATCCTTCAGAGGAGGTCCAAATGGCCTCTTGAGAATTCCAAAGATGAGCTCCAGAAGAGGTTTCAAAATAAGGCTGACAAGTTTGCCGAGACTCTCACTCCTATATGGGTCTGAAATAACTCTTGTTTTCTGTTTTTTGTTGTTCTTTTGGGGGGAGGGCTGGTCATGGGGCCTGAACTCTGGGCCTGGGGCCTGTCCCTCAGCTCATCTGCTCAAGGCTAGCACTCTACCACTTGAGCCACAATGCCACTTCTAGCTTTTTCTGCTTATGTGGTAGAGGCAAGCACTCTACCACTGAGCTACTTTCCTAACCCTGAAATGATTCTTATCCCTGTTGGTCCACAGGAAACAACAACTCTATGGAGGCTTTCAACCCTGAAGTATGAGAAACTCATATACAAGGAGGTATTCCCAGGGGCCAAGGCCCAGTTCCGTCCATATGAATTATATCTATAGGGCCTCCAAAATTTAAGTCCTGTAAAGCATGAAATAATCAATCAAGTTACAATTAAGATAATAAAATTATTATTTTTTTAATATGCTGTCTATTTCTCTTTGGTGGCTTGTCTCTTCATTATGGAAGGTGGAGAGTATTCACAACTGAGGCGCCAAAAAACAGTTCTGTTTTAAGTTACCCAAGTTCTCAGGGCTCTATCTTGTCATTTTCATCGTAAGCTCCCTAACACTGCTCAGCAATCCCAGAATTGCAAGGAAAAAATTGGGACTGGTTAATGGGAACAGTGTGAGGAGGTTTAAGCCCTGCTAGGATGCAGACCGAAGATGCCTGGGATAGACCTATGCTGTCTAACTCTGCTTACTGCCCTGTCTTTCCGTTGGGGAATGTGTAGAGCATTTAGGATCTGGTCACCGTCAAACAATAATGTTTTAAATCTCCGAGGTTCTGAGTGCTCTATATAGTTTTTGTTGTGTTATTTGTTTTTTTTAATTTAATTTTATTTTATTTGTTAACATACTGTACAGAGGGGTGACAATTACATGGGCAGGATAATGCGTACATTTCTTACCAAGCATTGCAGCCTCCTCCTTTGGTTTAACCTTCACATCCCTTCCAAGCCTCTCCCCCCCCCAATCCCAATCCTTCTCCTTCTCCCTTTTCCCCCACCCCGCACCAACGTTGTAAAGCTCGTTTTGGACATGACAACTTGTACTTCTCATTGTTGCAACAGGTCCACCTGTATCCTTAAACAACTGGTTTTTCCCCATCTCCTCCACAAGTTATACTGACATCAAATACAGTGAAAGCATGGGTTATACCGTGGAGGAGGGACATACAAAGCAACAAAGAGAAGATAATAAAATTATTTACACTACAAAGGGGCCTGTGTTTATCTTGTCCTGAGCTGGATAATCAAGCCAAGAGCAGCATTGAACACCAAACCTCAGACATCCAATGGGCAGCAATGCCCTTTGTTAATTCATCTGCAAACTACCAATACCAAAATTATGATATCCAAAGCTCCAAACTTCAAAAGACAAGGTTTTTCTTTTCCCTTCCTCACTCCTCTACAGATCTTTCCTTTCTTCCATGTCTTTCTCTATTCCCCTTCCACCAGTTCCTTCTTCTTTTTAGGCCTCTCTACTTTCCACAGGACTGTGCCCCATAGATGAGTTGCCATCCTTACCCTCCTGCTCTCTCAACTTCCTCTCTTGTCAGGTCTTGTCCTCCTGCTGTCTCACCACTTTCTTCCCTCCAGTTATTTCCCCTCTTTCTCTCTCCTTCGTTTGATATGAATACAGCCTATATAAGGGCTCTACACCTCCAGCACTCCAACAGGTGTCTTGCCTAAGTTTTCCATTTTCACTTTTCAAACTGCACAATGTTCAATGCCTTCTTGATATATCTACGTGTGTTACATGACAGCTCAACCCATTCAGAAGCATAAACCACCCTTTCCCATAGGCCAGGCCTATGGGAGATGATGATGATTAGCTCCCACAAATGATTGGGGCCCAGGTGCTTATTCCAGCATCCTCATTGATAACAAGTACCAATTGAAATTGATATTACAAACTCATTATGACAGCATCAAACAATTGTTACCTCATCATCAATATGACATCACTCATGCATTTAGCCATGATCATATTGTGACATCACAAACCTATTATGACCTCTTACAATCATTGAAAAAAACACATGGCCTTTGTGACATCACAGTCCCTTTGTGTACACCTATCCTCATTGTGTACTATGACAGTTGAGATCAGACATGCCATTGTATCATCACAAAGCCTTTCTGAGCTCATCACCAGTGTAACATCACATTGCTCATTGTGACATCACCAACCTAACACTTCACCATAGCATTATTACTTCACATTGTCATTGTGACGTCATAGGCAGATTGTGAATGCCTATTCTCTGATTTCATTCTATTTCAAATGTGGACTCTGGGTTGATAGCAGAAACCCTTATGATACAGTAACCAGTGTGACAGCATATAATATTCGGTATATAACTCCCATTGTGTTTTCGAAAAAATAATATAATTTCATTACATTTTTCAAAATCATGGCCTTTGTGACTTCAAGCTCCTTCTGTGAACCCCTATCATTATTAACAGAGCAATTGAAATGAAATATGTATTCGATATTACTAACATTATGAAATCACCTCATTACATCTGTGCCAGCACAGTCCAATAGTGACATCACATTGCTGTTGTGACATCAAAATCAAATTGTGACATCTCAAACCTATTATTGCCTCTGAGCACCTTTGAAAAAACACATCATTTTTGTGCTATTACAGTCCCATTTTTTATCCATATTTTCATTGTGAACTAATGACTACTGCAACAGATATGCCAGTATAATGCCAAAAACCATTATGACACCATAATTGTCATTTTTACATCATCACCTTATTTTGATATCACCAAAGTCCAATGGCATTAACTATTATGGCATCATATAGCCAATGTGACATTATAGACACATTGTGAATGCCTATGTTGTGATTTCTTTCTTTCAAATGAGTCATGAGGTTGATATAAGAAACCCATTTTGACTTCATAACCATTGTGACATGACAATCCCTTTGTGACCTCACATTTCCATTGTGATATCATTAATCAATTATGACATCACAAATTGGTCCTGTCCTATTAATTTTTGTGACATGTTGCCATTTTGAAACTTAGATTCTAGGTAAATTAATAATCTGTTTTTCACATGATAATATTTCAGGAATGTATGGCATCAGATATCCACTCTGATATCATGGCCACTGTGACATCACACAGGTAGATGTCATTGACCACTGTGTTACATTGTGACATCACAAGCCTGTCAACTATAGTGACAACACATACCTTTGGAGACATCACAGTCCTTTAAGAACTCATAATCATTGTAAGTTAATGACAATTGAGATCCACCATGCCATTGTGACATCATCAAACCATAGTGATTGTGATCTCCTCAACACTATGGTATAACCAACTAATTTTGACATCAAACATAATTATGGAAGGGGGGACCAAGATAGTGCCGAAACAGTATGGAAACACCACAGCTCTCTCCAAAGAGAGAGAGTTCCAAAGTTCAATTTCCCCAAAAGACCCATGACTGAAAAGATGACCACCCAGATAGAAAGAGGTGCAATAAAAAGTAAAGGGAAAAAAAACTTACAATGGGAAAAACACGAAGACCCTTCCCCAACCATTGATGTCCTTGTAAATCTGTGCCAAACCAGAGCCCAGCCCAGAGCCACCAGAACCAAAGTAGGCTATCTGAAGATTGCCCACGAAGAACATACCCAAAGTGCTGGTGCCAGAATCAGTGATTGTTAAAAGAGGAACCTCAGAGCTTGGAAACTTCACAAAGACCTTTCACCAACCCCTCATCGGGAGAGCATCCTTGCATAATCCTACCAAATTCCCCAGGGCTCAAAACGGTGGTGGGAAGCCAAGAACTACCGGGGTCCATCAACAGGGGCAAGTGCAGGAGACTCCCAGGTGCCTGTGCTTATATGGACATTGCAAATAGAGACAAAACCATCGGGGCTCAGAACATGCAGAAAGATCCTATTGGACCCCTCACTGGCAAAGTGGTTCGATGCCATCCTGTCAAAACTCCTGGGCCCCCAGTACTACAGTAACCCATAGGAAGCCAATGCAAAAACACCCATGGTGCTTACCAGGACACTATAAACAGAGTCAGAGATGGTGTAAAACACAGGCACTGAGGCACAACCATCACCCAGCCAAGCCCACAATCATCTCAATACAATGCTAAGCCTGGTAGCAACCTGCAATCTACAGTGCACAGAGACAATGATCTGTGGCAGCACCATTCAACAGCTCTCAACCAGTTCTAGCTAAGTACCCCAACAGGAACAGCTTTATCCATTCCAAAAGAGACCAGTGCTGGCAGTAACCTCCAGAGCTTGACCCCTACCCTTTTCCCTACGACCTGGAGTACAGGTTCCACTAAAACTGCAAGGACCCCATCAGCCTTTGGAGCACACCTAACCCACCAGGCTTGAAAAAAGCAACTCATAAAGGGAGTTGAAACACTCAAGCTGGGAAGAGCACGGATGGGCTACAGAAGCCAGCAGAAGAAGAAATCCAAACTGTGTTCCCTGCGTGGGAAACCCAGCAGGACAGGTCCCACATAAGCCCAAAAAGTGTGTCCCAGACACGACCATGCAGGGGGATGGGTTATTGAGTTACATCAACGACCTCTCCTGATTGAAGTCAGAGGCTGAGCACAGGTTTCAGAAGAGGCTGGAAAGAAAGGCACAGCAGCCCTCATGAACCAACCCATGACAGCAAAAGATCTGTATGTGTGCAGGGAGCCCAACACCAGAGCCTAATTTGTGTATCCCAGACTGGTTATTGAACAACTCAGGCCACCAGCACCTAATTATAGTCAGGAATGGGCTGGAAAGATGGCTCAGTTGTAAAGTGCATGCCTTGCATGCATGAGGACCTGGTTCAATTCCTCAGCACCATATAAGCAGAAAAAACCAGATGTGGAAATGTGGCTCAAGTGGTAGAGTGCTATCCTTGATCTGAAGATCTGAGGGACAACACCAAGGCCCACAGTTTGGGCCCGACAACCGACCAAAGAAAAGAACCACATGATTATCTCCATTGATGTGAAAAGGCTTTTGATAAAATACAAATTTATTCATGTTAAAGGCTCTGAAGAGAATAGTAGGGGAATTTTCTTAAAACATTGTAAGCCATATATGAGAGAGCAATAGCCAATATTATACTTAATGGGGAGATACTACAACAAATTCTACTAAAATTAAGAACAAGGCAAATATGCCCACTCTAACTACTCCTCTTCAATATAGTCCTGGAATGCCTAGACAGAATAATAAGGCAAGAGAAAGACTTTAAATGGATCTGCATTGGGAAGGAAGAAATTAAACTATCATTTTTTGCAGATGAAATGATAAAATACATCAATGATCCTAAAAATTCAACCCCAAAACAGTTTGTAAACCACTTTGGCAAAGTAACAGGATACAAAAACCCACAAAAATCAGTTCTCTGTAACATACACCAACAACAAATAAGCTGAAAAGAAAATCAAGGTAATAACACTATTCACACAATGACCTCAAAAAATAAAATATTTTGGAATTAACTTTACCAAAGATGGAAAAGATCTATTTAAACAAAAGTATAAAAACCTAAAGATATCCGGACACCCAAAAATGGTGCCAAAACAATTCTAGGCAAAAAAAAGGGAGGGTTCTCTATTCTGGACTTCAAACTCTACTATAGAGCCATAATTACAAAGACAATTTGATATTGCATAAAAGAAAAAAATGGAATAGATTAGACGACCCAGAAATAAAACCACATCTTACAATCATCTGATATTTTACTACACAAAATGGATAAAAGACCATAACATAAATCCCGATAATCTGAATCTACTGAAGCACAGGATAATAGAGAACTTGAATTTATAGGCAAAGGCAGGAACTTCTTTAGCGGAGTCCCAGGGTCACAACAAATTGGAAGAGACTCAACAAATGGGACTACTTTAAAGTAAAACCATTCTGCACAGCTAAAGACATATCAACCAAACTAGAAAGAACCAATTGGGAAAAATATTTACCACCAATATATCAGACAAAGGCCTATATCCAGTATATACACTAATCTCTCCCAAACCTAATGAACCAAGTACTAAATGGTCAAAGGAACTAAAAAGAGACTTCTCAGAAGAGATAAAAATGGCAAAGAAGCACATGAGGCAATGCTATTCATCCATGGCTCTAAAGGAAATGCAAATAAAAACAATCCTGAGACATCACCTTATTCCATTAGCATGGTCTGCATCCTAAGGTCAGACAAAAACAAAGGTTGGAGGGAGCCACTGACAAATGCAGAGAAAGGAACTCTATTGCATTGCTGCTGGGAATGGACACTAACACAACCACTTTGGAAAGCAGTCTGGAGGTACCTCAGAAAACTAAACATAGACCTTCCCAGTGACTCAGCCATACCACTCGTAGGCATCTATGCTGAACAACAGGCACCAGGTTACAAGTACACATGCACTTCCATGTTTATTGCAGCAATGCTCATAATAGTCATGATATGTAAACAACCCAGGTGCTCTACTGGATGATCCTAATGGATAAATAGATCCAAAAATGGTGTTACCAATATACAATGGAATATTATGCAGCCATTAGAAAGGACAAAATAATGGCATTTGCAGGTATATGGATGGAACTAGAAAAATAATTTTGAGTGAGGTAAGCCAAAAGAGACACACGGAAAACGATCTCCTTGATATGTGGATATTAAATACAACATGTAAAGAGATACAACAAAGTAAACAAGACTAGACAAACAAAGAACTTCCAGTCATCTTGTTTCATTACAAAATAACCCAAAGCTACTGACCACATTTAAGGTATATATGCACACATCTGAGGGAAACTAAGAAGACGACACAGAATCAGAGATAGATAGAGGAAAACACACCAGAAGGATGCATCAGCTTCATTGGACATTAATGAATATGAACTAAGCAACTCAAGGACAGTGATGGGAGGGAGGGAATGAGAGAGATAGTGGGAAAAGCTGACAGTAAGCAAAAGGAAAGAAATGTACATATCACTTGTTATGGAAAAAATAGCTTTATGGTCTAAGCTGATATAATCCCCAAACTATGGACCACAGTGTTAAAATGTGCTTGAGAATTTAACTATCACTATCTCACAATTCTATGAAAGTTGTGAAATTTAGGTCAATCACAATAAATATTTTTAAAAAATTATATACATGATATGGTGGCATCACATGGCCATTGTGATAACACTATCCCATTGTGTTTTCACAAATGTGACATTATCTCATAATATTTTACAAAATTCATGGTCTTTGGGAATCCAGTCTCTTCCTGTGAACTTATATCCTCACTGTAAAGTAGTAGCAATAGAACTTGGACATGTTATTGTGATATTGCAAACTTGTACTGACATTACAAACCCATTGTGGCCTCATTACCATTGTGACATCAAAAACTTATTGTACTATCACCATCACATTGTACCATCCCAATCTGTTTTGACCTATTAGCTCATTTGACAACACACTTGGCTTTTCTGAGATCACAGAAATTTTGTTTACCCATATTATTTTTTTTCTGGTCATGGGGTTTGAACCCTGGGCCTGGATGCTGTCCTTGAGATCTTCAGCTCAGTGCAAGTACTCTACCACTTGAGCTACAGCACCAATTCCACTTTTCTGATGGCTGATTGGAGATAAGAGACTCACAGACCTTGCTGACCATACTGGCTTTGAGCCGCGATCCCAGATCTTAACCTCTTAAGTAGCTAGGATTACAGGAGTAAACCAATAGTACCCAGGCATATAGGTTCATATTAGAAACCAGTTGCAACCTCATAACAATTGTGAAATCACATTGTCATTTTGATATAAACCAACTATGCTATCACGAACCTGTCCTCTCCTCATAACCTTTGTGATATGCTGCTATTGTGGAATATTAGGCCCTTTGTGAGCTCATAATCTGTTTTTCACCTCACCATATTTCACATATAATATCTAACATAAGAAATACACTGTGATCTCATGACCACTGTGACATCACCTTTTCAAATACCATGACCATATTTTCACATTGTTACATCAGAAACCAGTTTGGAATCTTCATGCTTGTTATAACTTATGCCTTCAGAGACAAAACAGTCTCTTTGTGAGCTCATCTACTCATTATGGATAATTGAAAATTGAAATCTAAAATGCCATTTTGATATTTTCAATCCATTACGATATTGCAAACTTATTGTGACCCCATCAGCAGAATGGCACCAACAATTACATGTGACATCAAATATTATTATCATTTGATATAGTGACATCATATTGCCATTATGATATCATTGTTCCATTGTGTTTTCACAAACCTAATATGACCAGAAATCATTTGAGAGAATTCATGGCCTTTGGGACTTCAAACTCCTTCTGTGAACTTGTATATTCATTGTGAACTAGTAGCACTTCTCATTGGATATGTCATGTGATATTACAAACACGTGACATCACTAACCAGTTTTGACCTCATCACATCTGTGACATCAGAAAACCATTGTGAAATCTCACACTGATTATGGTCAATTTAGCCCCTTTGAAAAAAACACATGACCTCTGTGACATCACAGTCCCTTTGTGTACCAATATCCTCATTATGAACTAAGGGTAGGACGTTTGTGATGTCACAGTGTGTTAGTGATATTACAATGGAAATATTGGATCACAAATGCATTGTGATATAACAATGCTTGTGAGGACACAGGCCACATTTGAAATAGAATGAAATGATGAAATACACATTCACAATGTGTCTGTGATGTCACAATGACATGACATTGTGATGTCACACTGGTGTTTATATCACAGAGATTTTGTGATATTGAATGGCATGTCTGATATCAATTGTCATTTGTTCACAATGAGGATATGGGTAAACAAAGAGACTGTAAGCTCAAAAGGGCCATGTTTTTTCAAAAGTATTATGAGATCGTAATTGCTTTGGAATGTCATGATGTTATGATGATGTCTCAATTGCAATGTGATGACACATTGGATTTTTGATGTCATAGGTGATGAGATCACACAGTTTATGATGTCAAGATTATGTAATATTACAATCGCATGTCCAATATCAATTAATATTCATTCATAGTGATTCACAATTTCACAGAAGGACCTTCAAATCCTATAGGCCATGAATTTTTCAAGATTTCTGAAAAGACAGTGGCACAGTGAAATCACAATGTGATGTCAAAATATCATGTCATAATAATGTTGTGATGTCACAATTTGTTGGTGATGCCATAATGGTGATGAAGTCACAATAGGTTTGTGATGTCACAATGGCATGCCGGATCTCAATTATCATTAACTCAGAATGAGTTATGAGTTCACAATGGGATTGTGGATGTCTTCAAAGGCATGTGTTGTCATAAACACAAACTTGTCCTAACAAGTTTGTGATGTTACCATGTGACACAACGGTCATGACACTGCCAGTCTGATGTCACCATGGTCCTGATATTCCACTGAATATATATACAGTAAGTCGTACTTGAAAAATTATGATTTTGAAAAGAGATTCTGAGCTTACTCAGGGCCTTAGATATCATGAAAGCAGCATGTCACAAACGTACAGGGTAAGTTTATGATGTTGCAGTGTGGTAGCGATGTGAAGTAATGTAACAATGTGATTGTAATGTAATAATGGTGATGAAGTCATAATTTGTTTCTGATATCATATTTAAAATAGAGTGCAATCCCATAAAAGAATTCACAATGTGTCTATGGTGTCACAATGACAATGTGATATCATAATGCTGTGATGATATTGTCATTTTCTGATGTCACAGTGAACTGTGGTACTATAGAAACAATGAGATGTCACACTGCTGCTGATGTCCCAAAGGGTTTTTGATGTTACAATGGTGATGAGTACACATGCTTTTCTGACTCAAAACACATGCCAGCTTTTAAATAGAATAGAATCAGAAAATATGCACTCACAATGCATCTATGATGTCATAATTACAATGTTATGCTATAAGGGTATGTTGTCATTGTAGTTTTGTGATGTCACAATGAGCTGATGTCATAACAACAAGGTGATATCACACTGGGGAAATTGGCACAAAAATTGTGATATTCATGTCTAATCTCAGCTGTCAGTTCACAATGATATGGGCACAAAAAGTAACTGTGGTATTACAAAGGCCATGTGATATTTCAAAGGTGCTAAGAGTATAAAGTAGGTTTTGAATGTCACAATGTGATCATGATGTGTCAATGGAAATATGATATCACAATGGGTTTGTAATGTCACAGTGGTACTGAAGTCATAATGTGTGTATGATGGAACAAGGAGCTTGCAATAGCAAAGCCATGGGTCCAACTTCAATTGCTAGTACTTCATATTGAGGATAGAGGTTCACAAAAGGAACATGACTCCCCAGTCCATGAATTATCTAAAATGTTAAGAGGTTGCAATAAGTTTATGAAAACATAAAATAACAGTGATATTACAAGGGCAAAATCATATCCTAATAATGTTTTGATGTCAAAATTAGTTGGTGATACCATACTGGTGATGAGATTACAATAGGGTTGTGATCTGATAATAGATTGGTGATGTTACAGTTGCATGCCAGATTTCAAATATCATTTATTCACAATGAGAGGGTGTGTTCACAAAGGGAGTGCGATGGCTCCAAATGCATGTATTGTCACAGATGTGATGAACTCCTAACAGGCTTGTGGTGTCACATGAGTGCAAATTTTCATAATGTCTGGAAGTGTGATGCCAGAGTGGTCATGATGTCACAGTGCATTTTTAATATCACATGCTTCATCTGAAATATGAGCTCAGAAGGGACCTAAGATATCAGAATGCATCATATCATAAAATTTATGACACTTTGGATATCACAGTGGGTTAGAAATACCACAATAGCAATGTGACATCTGATATGAACCCACATGGCATATTTGAAATATATTGAAATCACAGGATAAGCCTTTCACAATGTGTCAGTGATGTCACAATAATAATTTGATGTCATAATATTTTGATGCCATTGCAGATTTGTGATGTCACAGTGATCTTATGGTGTCATAATGACAATGTTATGTCACACTGGTGACAAAGTCACAAGGTGATTATGATGTTACAATGTCATGTCTGATCTCAATTGTCATTAGTTACAATGAGGATATGGTCCACAAAGGGACTGTGGTGTCAAAAAAGACCATGCTATTTAAAAATAGGTCTGGGATGTCACAATGTGATCATGATGTCAAAACAGCGATGTGAAGTCTCATTATGTTTGTGCTGTCACAGGGTGATGAGGAAACAATAGGTTAGTGATGGGACGAGTTTGTATTATAATGGTAAAGTCCAATTTCAATTGCTATTAATTCACAGTGAGGATAGATGTTCACAAAGAGAGCTTAAAAGGTGAGGAATTTTCTTAAGCATTATGAGGTAATACTAGGTTTGTGAAAACACTATAAAACTGTGCTAACACAATGGCAATGTGATTTCACAGTATCTTGTCATAATAATGTAATGGTGATGATTCCATCATGGTGAGGAGGTGACAATAGGTTTATGATGTCCCAATGCATTTGTGATGTCACAATGTGAAACAATGGTCACAATGTCTGGCAGTGATATCACCATGGTCTTGTTATCCCAATGTTTTTCTTGTATCACATGTCATATCTGAAATAGTATGAGGTTGAAAACAAGTTATGAGCTCAAAAAGGACCTAAAGTATTGCAATGATTATATTTCACAAAATTTATTAGGATATAATGACTTGTACATCTCATTGTTGCAATGCGTCCACCTGTATCCCAATTTAAACAATTTTTTCCCTTCCCCTCCACAAATTATACCAGCATCATATACAGTGAAAGCAGGGGTTATACCACGGGGGAGGGACATAAAAAGCAACAAAGAAATCATCTATATATATGTTAGAAAAAATCACATGATAGGAAAAAAAATTGACTACTTATCTTGGGGTTCATTTCATCTAACATCAACTTCTCCGAACTTTTCTGCTTGTCTTAGACATACACTAGTTATTGCAAATAAGGGAAACCCTGGGAATTGGTCGGGGTGGGGTGGGGGGACATAAAGGGTAGGATGGGTGATGGGATGGGATGAAAAGTGATAGGAAGAGGAAAAAAGGAGGAGGCAACAATATTTGATAAGAAATGTACTTACCATCTTTCCAATGCAATGTAAACCCACTGTATGATATTTTCACAATAAAAATAAATAAATTTATAACAGGAGAGGCTTGTGATTATTCATATCTCTTTGGCATTGTGATGTTACACAGGAATTGTAATGTCAGAGTGGGCTGATAGTGTCATAACAGAAATGAGATGTCACACTGGAGATTACATAACAAAAAGTCTGTGATGTTCCAGTGGCATGCCTGACTTCAGTTGTCATTAGGATGAGGATTATGTACAAAAAGTCACTGTGATGCCACATTTGTTTTGAGGTCAGAATGGGTTTCTTATATCAACCCACATGCAACATATGCAATAGAATGTAATCACAGAATAGGCATTATTGGAAGAAGCTTGGAATTATGAAATTGACCATGAGATTAAAGGAGGATAAAACAGAAGATGTCTCCAAGCTTAAGACCTGAGGTTCAGGACTTAAAGAAAGTAAAGTCCCTGAAGTTCAGGAAAAAACCAAACTGATCAACTAGCAGGGGAAACCACTCTAAAAGCAGTGGGGTCTCTAGAGCTGCTAGTCATTAAGATTAAAGAAGAAGGCAAAACAGTGATAACAAGTATGCAAATGGGGAGACTAAACTTGTGAAAAATGGATACAGGCTCAATACTTCTGTGTGTTTATATCCAGATATTTGGCACTCTGGTAAAATTGCCCTGGACCAATGCCTAAATCTGTGTTTAAAACCAGTGGGGCCTCAGCCTGATAAGCCTATGTAATGTATGTAGAAATTTGCCAATAGGTAAATACTGGAAAGCTGGAATAGGTGGAGGTCTCTTATGCAAGGATCCTCACCTGATGAATTTTTGGAAGTGGACTTCACAGAGTTAAAGCATGGAGAGCAGAGGTATAAGTATCTGTGAGTTTTAGTGGACACTTTTTCAGGCTGGCCTGAGGCATTCCACACAAAAACCAAAACCACTCAGGTAACAGCTATAAAATTACTCCATGAAATAAATCCTCAATTTGGTTTACCATTAGCAATGGCCCAGCATTCATGGTCCAATTATTCAATTATTAGATAAGATACTAGGAATAAATTGGAAGTTCCATTGTATTTATTGATCTCAGAGTTCATGGCAGATAGAAAGAATGAACAGGACCTTAAAGAAACTTAATTACAGAGACTGTCCATGACTGGCTAAGCCTCCACCCTAGTGCTCTCTTTCAAGATAGATACACACTTTATGTTAAAGGATTCACTCCTTTCAAAATAATTTATTATAGAACACCCTCTTTGCTTCCTAAACTTGGCAAAGTATATTAACAAAAATGTTTATCCACAATCTTATATAGTCCCTGAAGGCTTTGCAACATGTTCTTGGAGGTGTCTCTCCTTTGGTAGCTGAGGCCCACTGGCCCCCTGAGAAAAACATCACCAATTCAATTTTGTCTGCACAGCTGGTGTGGGTAAAAAGGCAACATGCTTCTGAACTGGAAATCAAGTGGCAAGGACCTTACTCAGTGGTGCTAACTACACCATTGCTTATTAATGTTGTAGGAAAAGAGCTTTGAGTCCATCACTCTCAAATGGAAGCAACAGTGGAACAATATCCAGGGAAGCCTGCAAGATGGAATGTTCAGACACACTCAGAGGATCTGTTAAAGATAAGAATTACCAAGAGTTAATTGGTGTTAACTAGTGTCTTTCTATGGTTTCCTCCTTGTTATATGTTAAATTTGCATTTCAAGCCTGTCCAATATAGGGATGAGAAGGGAACGTTTAGCGTTTGGTCAAGAAGGGATAAAGGATATTATTGGATATGAAAATCAGTGGTGAATATAATAAGAAGCAGAGGCCCAATAATTACCATGACCCCATGGCCCTGGAGAGCATGGGGCAAGCCACTAAAGGGGGCTGGACATGCTGCTGGAGGGGTTGAGGTATCATGCCCCACATGTGAGCTGTCAAAACATGATTGAGCAGTGGGAAGTTTGGGACATGATGGTTGAAAACTGTTAGTCAGGAGACCCTTTGAAGTGATGAAGAGGTACAGTCTATATATAGCCTGCATATTCAAAGCAACAGAAGGGGAAAGAAAGAGGGGAAACACCTCGAAGGAATTGCAGAGAAAGCAGAACGGGAAAAAACTTGGGAAGAGAGGAATTTGAGGGAGAACAAGAGGCCAAAGATGGTAACTGGCCACCAGGATAAAACAGGATAGGCCTGTGAAGAGTGGAGAGGCCTGAAGAGAAGAAGGAAGTGGTGGAAGGGAAAAAGGGAAAAACCTGGAAAGAAGGACAGGTCTGTAAAGAAGGACGGAGGAAGGGAAAAGGACAAAGCCTTGCCTTGGAAGTTCATAAATTTGGGGTTGTTGGTTTACAGATGAATTAACAAAGGTTGAGGCCACCCATGGCAGCTCTGAAGTTTGGTTGTCAGTGGAGCTCTTGGCTCACTCTGGGTATCCAGCCCAGAACAAGTTATTTGAAGGACCTTTTCTAGTAAATAATTTTGTTTATTGTCTTAAATAAGTCTCAATGGATTGCCTTCTGCTTCATAGGTCATAAGTATACATGTTTACAGAAGGAGCTAGAAGTCCCAAAGGCCATGAATTATCTAAAATGTCATCAGCTCATGATAGGTTTCTGAAAAACCAATGGGACAGTGATATCATAATGGCAATGTGATGCCACAATACTATGTCATAATAATGTTTGCTTGTAACATTTAGTTGGTGTTGTCATAAGGGTGCTAAGGTCACTATTTTTGTGATGTTACAATTTAATGTCAGAGTGGTATGTCAAACCTCCACCTTTAACTCCTCATGAGGATATGAGTTCGGAAAAGGATTTTGAGGTCTCCATAGTCATGTGTTGGCACATATGTGAAGTCCTAAAAGTTTTGTGATGTCACAATGTGACACAATGGTCATGATATCTTGAGTGTGAGGTCACAATTATAAGTTCCCAGTGTATTTCCACAGCACATATCAAACCTAAAATATGAGATCTAAACCAGATTATAAGCATGTCACAAATGTTTTGAGGACAGGAATGGTTTTCAATGTCACACAGGTTAGTGATATCACAATGGCTATGTGATGTCTCAATATCATATCATAATGATTTGGTGTCACAATTAGTTGATAAGGCCATACTGATGATGAGGTCTCAATAGGTTTGTGATGTCACAATACATTGGCGATATTACAATGGCATGCCAGATCTCAGTTTTCATTGATTCACAATGAAACGATTGTGTCATTTCAATAGCTTTGTGACATAACATTGCTATTGTGATATCATTTACTCATTGTGACATCAGAATCCTGTCCTGTCCTCATAACATTTGTAGCATGCTGCCATTGTGATAACTTAGGGCTTTTTAAAACTCGTAATATGTTTTTGGCCCCATAAGTTTTCAGATATGTGATATCAGAAATGACCACTGTAACATCACACTGCCAGACATCATGACCATTGTGTTTTGTTGTGATTACAATTCTTTTAAGACTTCATCACATTTGTGAGAACACATGCCTTTGGATACATCACAGTCCTTATTTGAAGTCATATACTCAGTGAATTAATGATATTTGTGGTCTGGCAGACCATTTTGCCATCACCAACCCATCTCAAACCTATTACCTCCTCACCAGGATGGCGTCACCAATTAATTGTGTCAGCAAAGCTCTATTATGACCTATTATTTTGACATCACATTGCCATTGTGCTATCACTGTTCCATTGTTTCCTTTTTCACAAATCTATTATGATCTGATAACTTTTTAGAAAATTCACGGTCTTTTGGACTTCAAGCTCCATCTATGAATTCCTATCCTCATTGTGAACTAGAATCGATTGAAATTGCACATGTAATTGTGGTATTACAAACTCATTGTGAAGTCACAAATCATTTGGGACCTCAACACCACCGTGACATCACTAGCCCATTTTAACATCACATTGCCTTTGTGACATCATGACCATTTTGTGACATCTGAAACATTAAATGACCACTTAGCACCTATGAAAAACACATGTCCTTTGTGATGTCACAGTTCCATTTTGTAACCATATCATCCTTGTGAACTAAGGACACAAGATCAGACATACCATTTTGCCATCACATATTGTTTGTGACATCATCATTATGTGACATCACATTGTCATTATGACAGCTCATTACTGTATCACCAAATTACTATAACTTCAGAGCATTATGACATCACATTGCCTTTGTGATGTCACAGACACTTGTCCTGTCCACATAAACTTTAGTGACATGCTGCCATTGTGATATCTTAGGCCGTTTAGAGCTCATACTTTGGATATGTGATTGAGATATTACAATCTGGTTTGACAACACTAACACAAGGTGACCTCATCACCACTGTGACAACACAAATCCATTTTGAAATCACATTGCAATTGCAAAGTCACCCTCACATTGTCTCGTCCCAAACCTCTCATGGCCTCTCAGCACATGAAAAAACACGAGGTCTTTGTAACATCACATTTTGTATACCTATGTCCTTTTTGTAAAGTAATGACAATTGAGATCAAACATGCCATTGTAACATCAAAAACTCTTTGTGATATCATCATCAATATGACATCACATTGTCATTTTGACATTATCAGTTTATTGTGACATCACAAAACTGCAATGACACAAGAGCATTAATGACATCACATTGTTAATTTGACATCATAGTTCCATTTTGAATGAGTATACTGTGATTTAATTCTATTTCAAATGTGGCCAGTGTGTTGATATCAGAAACACATTGTGTCATAATTACCACTGTAACATCACAATTCATATGTGATATCATATTTCCATTGTGATATATGTAATCCAGTGTAAAATCTCAAACTATTCTGTTCCTCACAAACTTTTGTGACATACTGCCTTTGAGATATCTTACTCCCTTTGTTAGTTCATAATGTGTTTTTAAACTCATAATATTTCAGCTATGATTGTGATATCAGAAATATGATCATGATCAAACTGCCAGACGTCATGATAATAGTATCACATTGTGACATCACAAACCTGATAGGACTTAATCAATTTTGTTACAACACATGCCTTTGGCGAAAAAAAAAACAACACTCCCATTGAGACCTCTTATACTTATTATGAGCTATTGATAATTGAGATCGGGCATGCTGTTGTGACCTCATCACCTAATTATGATATCAAAACATTATCAATGACATGAAGTTGTGGCATCACAATGCCATAGTCATACCATTGTCTCTGTGTTTTCAAAACCTCTTATGACCTCATTATATTTTAGATAATTCATGGCATTTAAGACAAGTTCCTACTGTGAACTGGTATCATCATTGTGAAGTACCAGCAATTGAAATTGGACTTGTTCTTGTGATATAACAACATATTGTGACAATACAAATCCATTGCGACATTATCACCGTTATTACATCAAAAAGAAATTGAGACATCACATTGCCATTATGACATCATGAAATCATGTGATATCCCAAATCTATTATGACCTCATACAGTCCCTTTTTTATCCATATCCTCATTGTGAACTAATGAAAATTGAGACCAGATCTGCTATTGTACCATCATATGCCATTTCTGATATAGTTTCCAGTGCTGCATCACATTGTTGTCATGACAGCATCAAAGCAGTGTGACATCACAAAACTAAAATAACACAATAGCATTATGACATCACATTGCCATTGTGACTTTGAAGACACAGTCTGAAAGCCTATTTGCTGTTTCATTCTATTTCACATGTGGTATGTGAGTTCATATCAGATACCCATTGGGATCTAATAACCATAATGACATGAAATACCTTTGACATCATAATTGCCATTGTGATATGACTAACCCCACTCGGCTATCACAAACCGGTCCTATCCTCATAAGTATTGTGACATCCTGCTATTGTGATATCTTAGTCCCTTTGTGAATTCATAATCTCTTTCTGACTTCTTATTTCAGGTATGATATGTGATGTAAGAATTCCACTGTAACATCATGACCATTGTGACATCACATTGCCCTAGTGACATCATGATGATAAAATAACATCCATAACCTATTATACCCTCTTAGCCCTTTTGAAACAAATGCGGCCTTTCTGACATTACAACCTCTTTTGTACACATACCGTCATTGTGAGGTAATGACAACTCAGATTACATATTTCCATTGTAACCTCACAAAACTTTTGTGACATCATCACCAGTGTAACATCCCATTGTCATTAAGCTCATTATGACATCACAAAACTACAATGACCTCATAGCATTATGAAATCACATTGTCATTGTGACATCATAGAAACATTGTGAGTGCCTATTCTATGATTTCATCCTATTTACATTGTAGCATTTGGGTTGATATCAGTAATCCATTGTGACGCTTAACTATTGTGACATTATAAAGGCTTTGTGACATCACACTTACATAGTGATATCATTAACTCACTGTGTCATCAAAAACCACTCCGGACTTGATAACTTTTGTGACATAATGCTACCATGATATCTTGTACCCCTTGTGGGTTCATAATCTGTTTTCAACTTCATAATATTCCACATATGACATGTAATAAGAGAAATCCATTTTCACTTCGTAAACATTGTGATAGCACACAGCCTTTGGAGACATCATAGTCTCTTTGTGAATGCATATATTCAGAGTTAATGACAATTGATATCCACTATGCCATTGTTGTATCACCAAGCCATTGTGACATCACAAACCTATTGTCACCTCATCACCAGCATGATATCTCTAAGTAAATGTGATATCATAAATATTATCCTGACATGATATTGTGACATCACACTGCAATTGTGATATCACTGTTCTATTGGGTTTTCACAAACCTAATATGACCTCATAACAATTTGGAAAATATATGGCCTTTGGGACATCAAGCTCTTTGTTGAACTTGTAAACTTATAACCCATAAAAGACAAGACATTCCTTTGAGGTATATTTATGATAATAAAATTATTTACACTAGAAAGGGGCCTACATCTTCCTTGTCCAAGGCTGGATACCAAAAGCCAACAGCAGTTTCGACTACTAAACCTCAGACAACCAATGGGCAGCCCAGCACTTTGTTAAATGGTCTGTAAATCACCAATCCCAAAATTATGTTCTCCAAAGTTTCAAAGTTCAAAGGGGAAGGCTTTGTCCTTTTCCCTTCCTCGCTTCTTCTCTACAATCTGCCCTTTCTTTCAAGTCTTTCTCTTTTTCCCTTCCACCACTTCTTCCTTCTCTTTAGTCCTCTTCAATCTCCCAAGACCTGCTCTGTTCTGCCCCAGTGGCCAGTTGCTGACCTTCCCCTCCTGCTCTCCCTGAAGTTCCTCTCTTCCCAGGTTTCCCCTCTGCTGTCTCACCATTTCTTTCCTTCCAGGATTTTCTCCTTTCTCTCCTCTTCCATGGCTCTGAACAGACAGCTTATATATCCTCTGTATCCCTCCCCCACTCCAAAGGGTCTACTGACTCATAGGTTTCAACCATCGTTTCCAAAACTGTCCACTGTCCAGTACTTCTTGATAGCCCTTCCAGCAGCATGACACACCCCATTCAGCACCATGTACCCTATCCACTCCAGCAGACTGGACATGGGAACACACTGATTAGCAGACCTGCTGATGATTGGAGCCCCCTGGTTATTATATTCCCCATTAGTTTATATCTCTAATCAAATCCTTGATTCCTTCTAGAACAAATCCTTAACATTGCTTCTCTCCCCCCACCCATTCTACAGAATTTGTACCCCAACTTATACACAAATTAATACACAAATTTATCAGAAAATGAGAAAACCATAGAAATATACTACTTAACACAAATTAACAGTTGGTAGTTGTATCCTCAATAGCTCGTCTGAGTGTGTCTGAACAGTCCATCTTGCAGCCTTTTTTGGACATTGGTCCATTGACTGTGTCACTCTGCCTGAAAAAGTGAACATTATTACTAACAGTAATACTAACATAATACTAACATTAATACTCATACTTTCCCTCATTGAAGTCCAATTCCAAAAATTCACAGATTGAGGTTTCTCACATAAGTGTAAGTGCCCTCACCATATGTTTCAGCATTCCAGCATTTACTTCTCGGAAATTTTATATATATGTTATATAAGATAGTAAGGCTAAGACCCTAGGGGTTTTCAAGACAGATTTAGGCAGTGGCCCAGGACAATTTACAAGGGCCCCAAATAAGCAGATATATACAGACAGAAGGCTTAAGCCTGTAAACAATTTTCTGAAATTCACTCTCGACGTTTGCACCCTTGTTTTTGCTTCTTCCATTAATTTTAATGACTAGTAGCTCTAGACACTCCAGTGGTTTTACAGTGCTCTCCTGAACTACCTGATCAGCTTGGTTGTTTTCATGAACTTTAGGGCCTTTAGATTCTTTAACTCCTGTTTAGTAAAACCTAAGTCTGCAGTTTGGAGCGTTCTTCCATTTTTATCCTCCTCCTTTTCCCTCAAGCTCGCTTTCATGATCCAAATCACCTTCTCAAAGTCCTCCTCAACCTGCAAGTGTTCTACGAGGGTCATAGGAGAGTTTTTTTGACTATTCAACTGCTGTTTCTTCTCACATAACCTTTGCTTGCTAACCAGCTTCTCCTTTAAGTTCTCAATGGTACTACCGAGAGGTTTTTCTTTTTACACCTCCAGCTGTTGCATTGGGACATTCTGCCTCTGCATTACATTTATGGTGAGAATCTCAACATTCTGTCTGGACTTTTCTTCTAGTAGCTTTTCTTTCTTATTTTTCACTTCATTGTATTTTTGTGGTAGACCTTTTTAACTATTTGTTTAGCTCTTGTGGGTTTTTGCCTAATACTCTTTCCCTTTCCCAGGAATATCCTATGAAAGCAACGTCTCTTGAGCCTGATATATTTCTGTTTACTTTTCTTGGTCTCCTCTTCAATGCAAGGCACTTTGTGCCTGTTTCACTAACTCCTCTTTCAGTTCTTTCTCTGTTGCTTTGAATTTCAGCTCACACTCTCTTCAATGTTCATAATCAGCATATACTGAAGCCTAAACCCTCCTTATAACATGTCCAGCTCCTTTTTCTGGGCCTTAATTTCTGCATCCTGCATCAGAATCTCCTCCTGGCCAACTTTATAGTCAGCAAGGATGGCAATGTTGGACTCCTGTCTCTCCTTCAGGTCTGACCTGTGGTCTCCATATGTGCCTCATTCTCAACCTGGTAGATATACTTGAATTTTATTTGATTCTGTGTTTTTCTTGGCTCATTTTTGAGATTTTATTCTGTTTGACTCTCACAAGTTACTGATTTCTGACTTCAAAACTATTCTTTACATCCAAAAAAATCTCTCTTACATATGCTGGTCAATGCAGTATTAAGCTCTTGGTGGTTTTTTTCTGTTATACATTGGAGATTCAAAGTCTTCTTAAGCCTGTGTTTTCAGGTATGTGTGTGAATATTTTTCTTCACCACATTTGTTTTTAAGTAAAGCGGGCTGAATTTTAAGTTGAACATAGTTGGATTTCAGAGCCCGGAGCTCCTTTCCATGATTCGTAAGAGATCTGAATGCAGTTTCCAGGTGGCTAACATTCTTACATCACCTGTCATTTTCTATCTTTCCCCTCCTTTGAAATTCCCTTTTTTTATATCTGTTTTGCTACCAATAAGCACACTGATCTAGCCCTATTCATTCCCTACTGTCTTTGCTGATGGTTTTTTGATCCATGTCCAGGTGTTGCTACTAAAACTCCAACCCCTTTCTTAGGCTGTTTTTTTCCTTTTTCTCCCAGGTTATCTCTGATATCAAATACCTGCTGGGCAAATTCTACCAACTCAGATAACACCTTTCCCTCAATACTTTCTAGCTTTTGATGCTCTCTCCCAATCGGTGTGCCTCACTGTGAAAAGAAGTTTATATTTAAGGGTCTTCGATTCTCAAGGACCTCAGCATCTTTAGGCATATAGTTCCTATGTGCCTCTAGGAACCATTCCACAAAAGCAATCAGGGACTCATGGGGAGCTGTACAGTCTCACTTACTTTAGTTAAATGAGAAATGGGTTGGCTTTCCTAGCTGCTCCTGCTATTCCTACTAACAGAGTCTGGAAATAATTGGTAAGTGGCTCCTTACCTGGATCACTGTTGTAGTCACAGCCTGGGCAATTCGGGGGTAATATTTCGCCAGACTGGGTCTTTTGTCAGGGAACCATCTCATCCAAGGGTCCCTTTCAAGGCACTGCTCTGGATTTTCTCCCTTTCCTCCCATATATACAGAATCTGTAAATGTTGCTAACACCAGGGGAAATGATCTTCATTCAAGAGAACTATAAGATATTTTTCTCCCATCCTCAAAAAAAGGAGTAAACAGATAGAACTATCAACAATCACACATAAACCAATAGCCACAGAAACTTAACAAACATGTAACACATCTATCAAAGATGCACTCTCAAGGAACTGCCAGATGACCTCTGGAGGAAGTCCCAAATAGCCTGTTGAAGAGGACACAGATGGCCTCTCAAAAAGATCCCAGATGGCTTCCCGTGGAAGCCCCAAATGACCTTAAGATGAGGCCCCAGATGACCTTTGCAGGAGGTCCAAGATGAACCTCTTGAGAGAGTCCCAGGTTACCATCAGAGAAGGTCCCAGATGGCTTGTCAGGGAAGTCCTCAATGACCTCTGGAGGTAATCCAGTTGACCCCAGGAGTAATTCCCAGATAGTCTCTCATGGAGGTCCCATATGACCTCCAGAATAGGTCCCAGATAGCCTTTGGAGGAGGCCACAGATGACTTCTCAAGGAGTACTGGATGGGTTCTCATTGAAGCTCCAGATGACCTCTGGAGGGGATCACAGATGGTCCCTCAGAAAAGTAACAGATGATCTCCAGTGGCAATCCCAGATAGATTCACAAGGAAGCCCCTTATGACCCCTGAGGGAGGTCCCAGATGGTTTCTTCAAAGGTACCAGATGACTTTCCTAAGAGTTCTCAGATGGCTACTCAAGGAAGTCCCAGATGACCTCTGAAGGAGGTCTCCGATGTCGCTCTGAGATCACATCCAAAGAGGTTCAAGATTGCTTTTCAAGGAAGACCTGGATAACTTCTCAAGGATATCTCAGATGAGAAAGCCCTAGATGATATCTTGAGGAGGTACAGATGGCTTCCAAAGGAAATCCCAGATGACCTCCAAGAGGAGCCCCCAAAATATGCTGGAAAGCTTGCCCAGACTTAACCCTACAGAGTTCTAAATAACTCTTGTCTTTGTTGATCATCAGCACAAAAACACTCGAAGGAGGCTCTAACCCTTGAGGGCTGAGACCCTCACCTATGAGGAAGTTTTTAGGGGACAAAGGCCTGATGCCATCCAGATGGACTATCTCATTGGGGAATCCAAACATTATGAACTCTAAAGTGTGAGACCGACCATTGAGACACATTTAAGATAATAAACAAATTTATTTATACTAAAAAGTGGCCTGCAAGTATCTTTCCCTGGGCTGGATGCCCAGATCCAAGAGCATCCTCGACCATCAAACTTCAGACCACCAATGTGCAGCCCTACACTTTGTTAATTGGTCTGCAAACCACCAACTTCAAAATTTATTATCTCTAAAGCTCCAAACATCAAAAGGCAAGGCTTTGTTCCATTTTCATTCCTCCCTCCTTCTGCATAACCGTTCCTTCCCTCAAGGACTTTCTCTTTTTGTTTCCCCTACATCCTTCCTCTCTTCAGGGCCTTTCACTCTCCACTAGCCTGCCCTGTTGCAGTCCGGTGGCCAGTTGCCACCCTTACCTTCCTTTGATTTTCCTCTCCTCCATGTCTTTCCTCCTGCTGTCTCATCATATCCTTCTTTCCAGGTCATTCCTCTCTTTCTCTCCCCTTCTTTTGCTCCAAATATTCTGCCTATGTATAGACTGGACCCCTCTCTCCCCCACTCCAATGACCCCTAGCAATTTTCAACTATCACACCCAAAATACCTACTGCCAAAAGACTTCTTGACAGTACACTATGTGGGGCTTTTCACCCCACTCCCAATAGGAGCATACACACCAAATTTTGATGGCATTTGCCCCTTCTCCAGCTGGCCCACACATGGGCCGATAATGAATATTGAATCCCACCAAAAATGTGAGCGCTCCTGGTTATAACTGTATCTTCATTGTGAACTAGTAGCAATTGAAATTGGAGATGTCATTGTAAACTCATTGTGACATCACTAACCCATTGTGACCTCATCACCATTGCTACATCACAGAGCCATTGTAACATCACTTTGTCATATGACACCATAATCACATTCTGACATCCCAAACCTATTATGACTTCTAAGAACATTTGAAAAAACACATGGTGTATTGTGACATCACAATACACTTGTGTACCCATATCTTCACTGTGAACTAATGAGATCAGAAGTACAATTGTAACATCACAAACCTTAGTGACATCATCACCAGTGTGATATTACATTGTCATTATGACACCAGCAGCTCATAGTATCATCCTCAAATACAATGACATCCTAACAGGACATCTCGTTGTCATTGTGACATAATAGACACATTGTTATCGCCTATTCTGTCATTCTATTCAAACTGTGGTCTGTATGTTGATAGCCGAAGCACACTGTGATGCCATAACTATAGTGAAATCACATTGTCATTGTGATATCACTGTCCCATTGTGTTTTCACAAAGCAATTATAACCTCATAATATTTTAGAAAATTCAAGATCTTTGTGAATTCAAGCTTCTTCTGGGAACTTGTATTCTCATTGTGACCTAGTTGCAATTGAAATTGTAAAAGTCATTACAAAGCTGTGACGAGACAAACCAATTTTGACCTCATCACAATGGTGACATCACAAATCCATTGTGACATAAAATTGCCACTGTGACATCATGACCACATTGTGACATATCAAATTATGTGTGACCTCTTTGCAACTTAAAAAAAAAAAAAACACTGCATTTGTGACATTACATTACTTATGTGTACTATCTCCTCATTGTGAACTAATGAAAATTGAGAACAGAAATGCTATTGTAACATCACAAAACCTTTGGGACCTTACCAACACTGTGACTTCACATTGTTGTTATGACATCATCAGCTTATAGTGACATCCCAAACTGCAATGGAAACGTAGCATTATGAAATTATATTGTCATTGTTACTTCATAGGCACAATGTGAATGTCTATTCTGTGATATAATTCTATATCAAATGTGGCAGGTGGATTGATATCAGAAATGAATTGACATTACATAATCCTTGTGACATCATGATCACTTTGTAAGATCATATTGCCATTGTGATATCACATACTTCTCATCATCATATGGTTTGTGACATGCTGCCATTGTGATATCTTGGGCCCATTGTGAGCTCATAATCTGTTTTCCTCCTTATAATATTTAAGGTAAAAAATGTGATAACAGAAATACACAATTAAATCATAATCATTGTGAATCAGACTATCAGAGGACATGACCATTTTGTCACATTGTGACATCACAAAGCTCTAAGGAGTTCATCACATTTGTGACAACATGGAACTTTGGAGAAATCAAAGTCCCTTTGTGTACTCATATACTCATTGTAAATTAATAATACTTGAGACACCCACATGCACTTGTGACATCACCAACCCAATTGAGATATCTCAATCCTATTGACTTCATCACCAGTATGGCATCACCAAATAATTGTGACATCAAAACATTATTATTATGTGATATTCTGCATCACATGGCCATAGTGATATCACTGCCCATTTATGTTTTCACAGACCTTATAATGATCTCATAATATTTTCCAGAATTGTTGGACTTTGTGTGTTCAAGCTCTTTCTGTGAACTTGTATTCTCATTTTGAATTAATAACAATTGAAACTGACCATTCCATTATTGCAATCTTTTTGTGACATCTCAAAACCATTGTCACCACATCTTCGTTGTGACATCACAAAATGATTGTGATGTCAAATACTACTGTGATATCACAATCACCTTTTGACACCCCAAAAATATTATGAACCCTTAGATTCTTTGAAAATACATGGTCTTGGTGACATTACAGTCCCTATATATACCCGTATACTCATTGTGGACTAATGACAATTGATTTAAAACAGGTCAGTATAACATCACAAGCACTATGTGACATAATCAACAGAATGTCATCACATTCTTATTATGATATCATCAGCTTACTGTTACATCACAAACGATAATGGCATCATAGAATCATGACATCTCATTGCCATTGGGATATCATAGACACACTGTGAATGCATATTCTATGATTTCATAGTAGTTTATATGTGTTATATAGTTTATCAGAAACCCAGTGTGACCTCATAACTATTGGGACATCACAATGAGTTTGTGACATCACATTGTCAATGTGAAAACCCTAATCCACTGTGACAACAAAAACCTTTCCCATACTTAGTTCACAATGAGAATATGGGTACACAAAGGGACTATGATATCACAGAGGCCATTTGGATTTCAAAGATTTCGATGTTTTAATTGATTTGGGATATCACAAGGTGATCATTGTGTCATAATGGCAATGTGATTTCACAATGGGTTGGTGATGCCACAGCACTGATGAGGTCATAATGGTTTTATGATTTCACAATGAGTTTGTAATATCACAAAATGTATGTCCTATTTCAATTGCTACTAGTTTAAATGATTTCACAATTTAAGCAAATGTGCATGAAGTCCCAAAGGCCATGAATTGTTTGTGATGTCACAACATGACACATGGTCATGATATCTGACAGAGTTATGTCATAATGATCATGAGGTCACATGTCATACCAAAATATTATATTCACATGTCATACCTGAAATGTTATATTCAAAAACACAGTATGAACTAAAATAGGTAGCCCAATGACACCATGTGACAAAAGTCAGGAGGACAGGAGAGGTTTATGATGTCACACTGGGTCAGTAATTTTACAAGGACAATGTGATTTAAACTCATAATGAGTTTCTGATATCAAAACTCATGCCACATTTGAAATAGAATGAAATAAGAGAATAGGCATTCAGAATGTGTCTATATGTCACAATGACAATATGATTTAATAATGCTTTGATGTCACAGATTTTTGTATCACAACGAGCTCATGGTATAATGAAAATTTTATGTCATACTGGTCATGATTTCCCTAAGGGTTTGTGATGTTTCAGAGGCATATCTGATCTCAACTGTCATTAGTTCACAATGAGGATATGGTTAAACTAAAAGACTGTTTGCCGCAAAGGCAATGTGGTTTTTCATAATAGGTGTGAGATGTCACAATGTGGTCGTGATGTCACAACGGAAATGTGATGTTGCAATGGGTTTGTGATAATGAGTTCAAAATGGACTTATGATTTCATGAGTTTGTAATATGAAAACCACATGTCCAATTTCAATTCTCCTAATAAACAGTGAAGACAGGGGTGCACATATCCCAAAGGCCATAAAGTTTCTAAAATGTTAGGAGGGTATAATAGGTTTGTGAAGATGGAATGGGACAGTGATACCACATTGGCAATGTGATGGAAAAATATGTCATAATATTGTTTGTTGGGCTGGGGAAGTGGCTCAATGGTAGAACGCTTGCCTTGCATGCATGAGGTCCTGGGTTTGATTCTTCATCACCACATAAACAGAAAAAACAGAAGTGGCTCTGTGGCTCAATTGGTAGAGTGCTAGCCTTGAGCTGAAGAGCTCAGAGACAGTGTCCAGGCATAGAGTTCAAGTCCTATGACTGACCAAAAAAAAAAAATTGTCATCACAAATACCTGGTGATTCCATACTAGTGTTGAGGTCACAATAGGTATAGAAATAAACATGGGTTGGCCAGGTCACAATGACAGGCCAGACCTCAATTGTCATTATTTCAAAATGAGTAAATAAGTTGAAAAAGAGACTATGTTGTGAAGACTCAGGGTCTGTGATGGAGGGGCAGAATGATGCAGGCACTGGACTCAGGATTATCTGAGGATGGTGTTTTTGTATTTGGAAAGCTCTTGGCATGCGGGGCTAGAGAGGGAACATTTTCTCTCTCCCTGTCTCAAAGCACATGTCACAGACTCCTGGGAACTGAAGAAGTAGCTCTTCTGCTTACTTAAGCATAGAAGAGCAGCTGGTCAAGCGTTTTCCTAAGTACGAGGAAGTGGTTTGAGCTTGCTCTAAAATAGTTTAGATAAAAATATACAAAGATATTGTCTCATAGTTTAACCAAAATTGTATCTGTTGAAATTCTTTGTGTGAATGTATCCTGACTAAATCTTGGCTAAGATAATGCTTGCTTGTCTTTAAATACCACAAGGAAAAAGCACAGCATTCAGTGGTAATTGCTGTTTGCACTCTGCATCCTCTGTGTCCTAGTGATTTCCCTACCCTTACCCAGGGACCCCAACCACTTAGACGTTAACAGGGAAACTGTAGTGTTGAATTCAGGAAGGTATATTTAGGAAAGTATTTTTAATTACAGGCTTATGGGACAAGTTAAGTCTACTCCGTACTTACATATTATAAAACATTTACTTGCTGCTTATGGTGTAACTATTTCTTCTTCTGACATAGAAATGTGTATTAATATATTTAGGGAATGGAATACTTGATTCCCGGAGGAAGGGACGGTAGATATTGATAACTGGAAATGAGTAAAATATAATGTAGAAAGAGCTGTTCAAGAAGGGGAAAGGATTCCTATTAGATGTTGGTTCATTTGGATTATTTTACATACCCTTCTTAAAGTTTTAAATGAGGGAAGATTAATAGCAGACTTAAAGAAATAGGCCGCCCCTTCTATTGTAGATTTACAATTGAACTCTGAGGTTAAGGACGCAATAGTTAAAGATGCATCGCAATTAACGGAGAAAAAACAAGAGGTAAAAAAGGCTGAAAAGGAACAAACTACAAGCCTAAATAGAATGTCAGAGCAAATTGAATTGATTTTATCAAGATTACAGCATATGGAGTTAGAAATTCGCAGAGTGAAAGGAGAATCTGAGAAAGTGAAAGTAAAACAGCCTTCGGCTCATCTGCTTGCAGATGCAATTTTTACCGCATCACTCCCTCACAAAACAAAGGGCTCAGACAGTGAGTCCGATGATGTAATGTCTATTTTTTTCTTATCCTGTAATTCGACCACCCCCTATGAATGTTATAGCTCAAGCAGCCAGATATGAGGGTAAGCTGTAGATGATATTGGTAAACTTAAAAAGGTAGTGATTTTGTGTGGTCCTCAGTCTCATTATGTTAAGGAATTTCTTAATGGGCTTGCCCAACATTACAATAATTTTGCTCCTAAGGATTGGAAGATGCTTTGTAGAGCCTTGCTTAAGGAACCTGAATACCTACAATGGAAAATGTGGTTTACTTACTTATGTACAGAAAGGGCTAGACAAATGCACAGAGCAATACTCCACGCCTGCAGGTCATAACCTTTCCCATGTTGAGTGGAACAGAACAACAGAACAATATGCAGATGCTCATATGCAAATGAACTCTCCTGAAGAGATCCATGAGTAGTTACCAGACATAGATATTGAGGCATGGGAGAGGATTAGGCCGGTAGGAGATCATTATGGCTCCTGTACTAAAGTAATTCAGAAACCTAATGAACCCTATTTTGAATTTTTATCATGATTGAAATTACCTTCGAATATACCGTTGTGGGAGAGGCTGCACAGCAAAAACTGTTGTGCATGCTGGCTTATGAGAATGCTAATAAGGACTGTAGATGAGCCTTATTGCTTATTAAAAATCTGGGGATGTAAATCCATATTTAAGGATGTGTAAAGACATGACATCCAAATCCCGGCGTATGCAGTTGTTTGCTGAAACTATGGCCACTACCTGGCATGCTATACAAACCAAAGCCTCTCAAATGGGACATATAAAGAAGAATTGTAAAAAGGCTTCTGATGTTAACAAGAGAAACCAGCAGTTTCACTAAAAAAGAACAGCACTGGGCAAGAGAGTGTAGACCAAACATAGACAATAATGGAATTCCTATAAAAAATGCTTACCCTATGTAGGGAAAGTCTCCATCGGGCCAGCCTTGGGTCCCAGGATTAATAACCAAGGACAGTCAATCATTTTCTCCCTCGTCCCTGCCACAACCCACAGCACTGCAGTGGACATATCAGCCTTAGAAGATTTTACTTTGAAAGTTGGTGATAGGCCACAAAAAATTCCTACCAGAATTTATGGGCCTTTACCTGAAGGAACATTTGGCCTATTGACCGGTAGATCCAGTCTTAATGCAGGAGTTTTAGTATAGTTAGGAATTATCGATGGTGATTATATTGCAGAAATAAAAAATTTAATGTCAGCTGCTGCAGGTATTTCCTTTAAAAAGGGTGAACTAATTGCTCAAATTTTGTTATTACCATATATATCTATTGGAAAGTCATTTACACCCTGTTTGGGGGAATTTGGAAATACTAACCAACAAAATGTGTTTTGGACCATTTCTATTACTAAAATGCAGCCTAAGATTAAAATTATTATTCAGGGAAAGATATTGACAGGACTAATAGATACCGGCTAAGATGTTACTATTATCAACACTCATGAATGGCCTAATCATTTATTATATGAAATAATTCCATGTAATATTAAAAGAGTTAGCAATACTCCCATAAATTCTATAGGACAATTGGTGTTGTATGTTACTATAACCTCAGAAGATGGACAGACAGCTGTCCTTAAACCTTATATTATGGAAATTAGAGTTAACATAATTGGTAGAGATATACAGGAACAATGGGAGCTCATATTCAATTTTAACATTTTTAGATGGAGCCCATAAAGATATTATGGAAATTTGAGGAACCTCTTTGGATTGAACAATGGGCTTTATCAAAAGAGAAATTAACCAATTAGTTGAAGAACAGTTAACCAAAAGACATATTGAGATGTCTATGTCACCATGGAATTCTCCAACATTTGTTATTAAAAAGAAGTAAGGGAAATGGAGATTGCTGTCTGATTTACAAGGAGTTAATGCATCCATGTACCCTATGGGGGCTTTACAACATGGTATACCATTGCCTGTCATGCTTCCTAAAAATTGGCCAAAAATAGTAATAGATTTAAAAGATTACTTTTTTTTTTTATCATTCCTGTACATGTAAAAGATTGTAAAAGATTTGCCTTTTCTTTACCACAAATAAGTTATCAAGGCCTTTGTCAGCTCTTCTAATGGAAGGTGTTGCCCTAAGGAATGGTGAACTCTCCAATTGTGTTAGGTAGATGTCAATAAGGTCTTAAAACCTGTTAGACAAAAATGGCCTCAAATTTATATTTCTCATTATATGGATGACATTTTATTTGCAAGACCAAATATGGCAGAATTAGAAATGGTGTTACAGTGCTTATCCTGTATATTTAAAGATTTTGGATTAATAATAGCACCTGAAAAAATACAAAAAGGTACAGTAGTAAAATATGTAGGATATGTTGTTTCTAGACAAACAGTGGCACCTCAAAAAATATCTTTATGATGTGATCAATTACATATGTTAAATGATTTTCAAAATTTAGGAGGAGATACTAATTGGATGCAACTGGCCCTAGGAATCCCTAATTATCAATTAAATAATTTGTTTTCATTGTTACAAGGGGAGCCTGATTTACATTGCAAAAGAACTTCAAGGAGGGTGAAAGAGAATTACAATTTGTAGAACAGAGGATGAAAGAAATGTTTCTACATCGAGTAACGCTGGATCAATCCATAAATTTTATACATTTTGGAAATACCCAACAGGAATTATAGGACAAACTGAGCTACCATTAGAGTGGATTTATACTTTGCATAGATTTACAAAAAATATTATGCCTTATGAACAACAGTTGGTAATTATTATTCAACAGACCAGGCAACGGTTATATACTCTATTGGGGTATGATTTATTTGAAATGATTTTTTCCTTTACCAGAAGACCAAGTAGAGTATTTGTTAAACATGTCTGAAAGGCTACAATAGCATTAGTAAGTTTTACTGTGAAATTTTCCTATCTTATTCCAAAAGGTAAATTGTGGGATTGATTGTGTAAACAACAATTTGACATTAATGATATAATTACCAAGGACTCTATTCCCACCGCTCTTACCGTTTTTACAGATGTCTTCAAAACCAAGAGTGCTTATTGGACGACAAATACATATTGGGTGCAAAGAATTACTTTAACATCGGTTCAACAAAATTACCTTTTTGTTATTATTAAGGTGTTGTAAGGTTTTGTGGGAGATTTTAATATTGGTATTGATTCTGACTATGCTGTAGGTGTTGTGACTAATAGAGTCACTGCTGTTACATATTCATCTAAACCCCAGCTAAACAAATTAAATGAACAATTAAAAGCATTACTACAACAATGTAATCCCAAAATGTTTGTAACTCACATTAGGGCTCACACCGTTTCCTGGATATCTTGTGTATGGCAATAATCTGGTTGATAAATTAGTTTTGCTTCTGCTGAATAGGATCACACTCATTTATATACAAATGCTGGCATTTTACATATGCATTATAAAATACCTTATTCTCAAGCTAAACAAATTATTTAAAAATGTCCTATTTGCAGACCAATGCATTTGAGAGTTTTATCTGTTGGAGTAAATCCTCGAGGATTACAGCCTAACGAACTTTGGCTAGTAGATATTACCCATGTACAAGCCTTTGGCCATTTTGTTTTGTACATGTTACAATGGTTACTTCTTCCAAATTTATTTTGGCTTCTGCCCTTATGGGAGAAACTGCTAGTCATGAAATACAACACTTATTGGAAGCTTTTGAAATAAAGGGAGTACCTGCCAAAATAAAGACTGATAATGGACCAGCCTATAAAAGTATCAAATTTGAAAGATTTTGTGAACTTTATGAAGTGGTACATATTACAGGAATAGAATATAACCCCCAAGGACAAGCCGTTAATGAACGAGTTCATGCACACTAAAACAACAAATTTAAAAAGAAAATAAGAAGGAGGAAAATGTTGGACAAAGATATGGATATTTTGTGGTTTTCCATGCAATATCCTGAAATAATTTTACATCAGGCTCATTATGTTCTTAACTTTGTAAACTTATCACAAGGAGATATTTTAACTAGTGCTGAGGGCCATTTTGAACAAATATTAGGAAAACCTTATTTAAATGATCACGTATGGATTAAGATTACATTGAATGCTGAATAACAACCAGGAACATTATTGCATAGGGGCAAGGATATGGTTTTGTGTTTACACAGGATGGCAGACAATACTGGTTTCATGCCCGATGAATACAGACACGGCCCAGTGAGGACAGCCCAGTGTCCTACAAGGAATCGGCCACCAGTTGAGGAAGAAGAAATCCCCCGTGTAGGCCATAGCTCACTAAGCTTTGGGACGATGTCGCCAACAGTGTCAGTGGGCTGCCCCGCTGCCCAACTGGGGACAGGTTTAAAAGTTGACTGGAGAAGGACAAAAGATGTTACAACACACTAGTATACCTGTCACGGCCGAGAACTTGTTCCTGGCCATGTGCACCCTTATTTCTGTAAACTCTGCCCATGCCAATTTAAGTTATTGGGCCTTTGTTCCTAACACTCCTTTGTTGGAACCTGTTGTTTGGTGAGACATGCATATAACTCTCAATACCTTTCCTGCTGTTTCATTTCCTCCTTGGAATAATTTGACCTTTAACACTAAGGATGATGGTAGCTTTTGAAATTTTACTTACTATACTCATTCCTTGCCTCTTTATCTTGGGCCTCCTCTGTGTTTAGTTATGAATTGGAAACATTGGGTCTTACCTGGGAAAGGCACTTCCAATTCTAGAACACAGCTGCAGCGATTACCTAGTTGTCCCATAATAGTAGCTGGGAAAGAATCACCTTGGATGGCGAATTATCCTTACCTATGTGCCCTGATTTTACTTATATTTATTTAAAATATCAGGCTTTTGTGTGGCAAGAGTGTAGATGAACATTTGGAGAAATGTTCAATAATTTTATTAATTGGGGACCTTTTGGACAGTTTATTAACACATGTTCAGAATGGAATATTACTAGATGTGATTTATGTAATGTTACTAGGATGCCTGATGCCATTAATGGATCACTCACCGGAGCTCGATTCATGGCCTGGGGAGATAGAGGCATTGCATATGCTCCATGGGCTTTCATGGATGCACCCATTGCTGTTTAGCCTCATTTTTGGAAGGTCGCAACAGCGCTGAAACCCGTTAAGTTATTAAATGGATCGTTTTCGGGAACAGCAAACACTATGTCCACTTATAATTTTACTTTTTACAAGTCTTACGATGTAACTGCTTGGGTTCCTCTGCCTTATGTATTTTTAGTAGGAAAGTTTACATTTTCTCCTACTCTTTCTTGTTTTAATTGTCGCCTGTATTCTTGTGTTAATTCCTCTCGATCTTAAAGACAGTGATAGTATTATGATTTTTCAACAAAGAACTCATATTTGGCTGATGGTTAAATTAGGAAGAGAATGGTCCCCAAATCCCATGGATAGTGTTGTTAATCAATTTTTTAACAAACTTTAAAAAGGTACAGAGCGTATGATTGGAGCCACTGTAGCTATGATTTTAAGCTTAATTGCTATTACCACTGTTGCTGCAGTGTCTGGAATTGCTCTACATATTTCCTTACAAACTAAACACTGTGGAAGATTGGCACGGGGATTCACATGAATTGTGGGTTTCACTGATAGAAATTGATGCTCGGTTACAAACACAGATTAATGTTCTTAAACAGATGGTGGGATGGTTAAGAAAAAAATTATTGGTTGTGGGAAATACAGTTATTATTGAAATGTGATTGGAATTCTACTACCTTTTGCATTACTAATGTAAAATATAATGGATCTATATGTGATTGGAATGTAATACCGCAGTGTTTATTTGGAAATTCTACTGCTGCCCAATTGATTGCTCAGATACAATGTAATATACATGATATTTTTGGTAAAAATTTGCAAATGATCATACTTCTCTTATTGTTCATGCATATATTAAACAGTTGGAAGGGTTGGAACCGAAAGAAATACTACAAAGCATTTCACATACTGCTAGTGGTATGGGAATTATGATTGTTATTGTTTTGTTTATACTAGGACTGTTATTTTTTTTTTTTTTAGGAAACCAATGCAAGCTTCTATGATAACCCTGTTGAAAGTTTTACTTTTAAAACAAAAGAAAAAAGAAGGAAATTGTGAAGACTCATTGTCTGTGTTGGAGGGGCAGAATGATGCAGACTCCAGCGTCAGGATTATCTGAGGATTGTGTTTGTGTATGTGGGAAGCTCTTGGCATGCCGGGCTAGAGAGGGAACATGTTCCCTCTCCCTATCTCAAAGCACTTGTCACAGACTCCTGGGAGCTGAGGAAGTAGCTCTTCTGCTTGCTTAAGCATAGATGAACAGTTAATCACATAGATGAACAGCTAGTCAAGCATTTTCCTGAGTACGAGGAAGTGGTTTGAGCTTGCTCTAAAAAATTTTAGATAAAAATATACAAAGATATTGTCTCATAGTTTAAGCAAAATTGTATCTGTTGAAATTATTTGTGTGAATATCTCCTGACTAAATCTTGGCAAAGATAATGCTTGCTTGTCTTTAAATACCCACAAGGAATAAAGCACAGCATGCAGTGATAATTGCTGTTTGCACTCAGCATACTATGTTTCCTGGTGATTTCACCAACCTTACCCAGGGATCCGAATTCCTCAGTCATTGACACTGTATCTCCCAATGCATTTGTTGTCACAAATGTCATCAAGTTCTAATAGGCTTTTGGTATCAGATTGTGACAAAATGGTCAAGATGTCTGGCAGTGTGATAAAGAAGTCACAATGGATTTCTAACATCACATGTCATATCTGCAATATTAAGAAGATGAAAGATTATGAGCTCACAAAAGGCCTATTTCAAAATCTCAACATGTCACACAGTTATTAGTAAATGTCAGGTTTGTGATGTCATATTGGGTTACTTTTATCACAATGGAAATGTGATATCACAATGGTTATGAGGTGACAATTGATTTCTGATATCAACCCAAATGGCACATTTGAATTAAGATAAAATCACAGTGTAGACATTCAAAATGTGCCTATGATGTCACAATTATGATGTAATGTCAAAGTGCTATAATGCCAATGTAGTTTGCTGATGTCCCAATGAGCTCATGGTGTCATAAAGACAATGAGATATTATACTGGTGATGATATCACAAAGGTTTTGTGACGTTACAATGGCACATCTGCTCTCAATTATCTGTAGCTCAAATGAGAATATGATTTCAAAATGTTACTGTGATGTCTTCAAATCATGTGTTGTCAAAAATGTGATGAAGTCACTACAGCATTGTAATGTCACAATGAGACATGTTGATCATGACCTCTGGCAGTTTGATGTAACAATACTTATGAAATTCCAGTGGATTTCTGATATCACATGTCATACCTTAAACAATATGAGGTTTAAAGGAGATTATGAGTTTACAAATGGCCCAAGATATTACAATAGCAGCATGGCATAATAGTTATGAGGAAAGAGTGATTGTGATGTCAAAGTGTGTTTGTTATATCACAATGACAATGTGATGACAAAAAAGAATTCGGAAGTCACAATGTGAATGAAGAACCAAGTCTTGTTTTGTTGATTCTTTCTGTGTTTTTTTTTTTTTTTTGGATTCTAATACATTTAATTCTGATTTAATTTTCATTATTTCTTTCTGTCTACTGGACTGGGGTTTATCTTGTTGTTCTTTTTCAAGGAGGTTCACATATCTCATTAAATTGTTGTGTTCAGACCTCTCCAAGTTGTAAATGGATCAAAGACCTCAAAGTCAAAGCAGAAACCTTGGAAACATTACAGGAAGGAATAGGAGAAAAAATCTAGGGCTCATAGGCACAGGCCAAAATTTTCTTAATAAAGACCCATACATGCAACAAATCAAATATATTTTGGACAAATGAGATTGCATGACATTACAGGAAAGAATTGCAGAAACTCCAGGGTCCTTTCAGCACAGGCTGTAATTTTCTTAATGAAGTCCCAGAAACAAACAAATCTAAGAATGGACAAATGGGATTGCATGAAATTGCAGTGTTTCTGCAGAGAAAAGGATATAGTTAGCCAGATGGTGTGAAAAAGACAATGTGATGTCCCAGTGGAAATGATGTCAAAAATGTTTTGTGTTGTTACAATGGCATGTCAGATCTCAACTGTCATTAGTTCACAATGAGGATATCGGTTCAATGCATAAATATGATGCCACAATGGCTACATGTTTTTATAAAGGTAATAAGAAGCCATCATAGGATTGGGATGTCATAATGTGGTTCTAATGTCTCAATGGCAATATGATGTGCAATGGGTTTGTGATGTCAAAGTGTAGTGAGGTCACAATGGGTTTGTGACTTTACAACGAGTTTGTAATATCACAATCTCATGTCCATTTGCAATAGCTATTAGTTCACAATGATGATATGAATTCACCAAAGAAGCTTGAAGTCCCAAAGACAATGAATAGTGCCAATGTGATATCTTAGGCTCTTTGTGAGCTCATAGTCTGTTTTCTACCTCATATTTGTCAGGAATGATATGTGATATCAGAAATCCACTGTTACATAAGGATCACTGTGACATACTCTTACAGAAACCTGACGTGTGTGTCATATTTTGACAACACAAATGTGTTAAACCTGCATCATATTTATGATGAAACATGCCTTTTGAGACATCGTCACATTGAGAACTCATATACTCATTGTGAGGTAATGAAAATTGAGATCCGGCATGTGATTGTGACACCACCAATCCATTGTGACATCACGTACCTATTGTGTCCTGATCACTAGTGTGTCATCACCAACTCATTGTGAAATCACAATTTTCTTATGACATGAGGTAACATCATATTTAAACTGTGATTTCACTATACCATTGTGTTTTCACAAACATATTTTGATCTATTAAGGTTTTACAAAATTCATGGTCTTTGGGACTTTAAATTCCTGTGACCTCATATCTTCATTGTGAACTAGTAGCAATTGCAATGTGATTGCCATATTACAAACTCATTGTGACATCACACACCCATTGTCACCTCATCACCATTGTAACATGACAAACCAATTGTGATATTTTATTGCTGTTCTGACATCAAGATCATATTGTGACATTCCAAAACTCATGAACTCTTAGCACCTTTGTAAAAGGTCATGGCCTTTCTGGAATCACAGTCCCTGCGTATACCCATATCCTTATTTTGAGCTAATGTCAAATGAGATCACACATGCAGTTTTAACATCAAAAACCCTTTGTTCCATCATCTCTAATGTGTCATCATAGTTTTTTTATGACGCTATCTGCTAATTGTAACCTCACCAAATTACAATAGCATCATAGCATTATGATACCATGTCGTTTAGATGTGTTTGCAAAGGGGCCATGCTGATTCTCAGGTCCCATCAATTATTGGGTCCCCACTGGTTATTACAATCTCCACTGCTTTTCATGTCCAATCAAATCCTTGAATCATTCTAGACCAAAACCTAAGCGACCCTTCTCTCCCTGCATTGAACTGACTTGAAATGCAAATTTAACAGATAACATGGAGGAAACCATAGAAACACACTAGCTAAGAATAATAAACACTTGGTAAGTTTTATCCTTAACAGATCCTGAGTTTCTTGAACTGTCCATCTTGCAGTGTTCTCTGCATATTGGTCCACTTCCTGTTTCACTTGATAGTGATGGATCCAATGCTGTTTTCATGCATATTTAATAGGCAGTGGTTTAGTTACCACAATCGAGTAAGGTCTTTGACACATGTGCTCCAATTCAGGAGCACAACAGCTTTTAACCCACAACAGCTGTCCAGGCAAGAAACGGTTGTTGGAGTTTTAGTCAGGATAGGCCTTAGGTACCAAAGTAGAGGGACATAAATGAACTTCTTGCAAAACCCACAGGGACTACACAAGATTGTGGTTAGACATTTATGTTACCATAGCTTTCCCAAATTTAGGAGCCAAAGGCTGTGATCTACCATAAATTATTTGAAAGGGAGTGAATTCTTTAAATATGGGATGATTCCTGTTGAAAGAGAGCCAATGGTAGCCTGTTTACCCAGTCATGGCTAGTCTCTGTAATTAATTTAAAGTTTCCTTAAATTTCTACCAGTCATGAACTCTAAGGTCAATAATACAATGTAATTTCCAATTTATCCCTAGGGCCTTAGCTAATTGAGCAACCTGGGCTGTGAAGTCGTGCCCATTGTAGGACCCCACTGCTGTCAGTAAGTCAAATTGAGGAAATAGGTTCACGGAATAAATTTTTGGCTGTTACCTGAGTGGTTTCATTTTTTGTCAGGAATGCCCCAGCCCAGCTAGGAAAATGTCTACTAACACTAACAAACACCTAAAACCATACATTCCAGACTTTCTGTCTTTGAAATCCACTTCACAAAATTCATCAGGTGAAGTTCCTCACATAAGCCCTGACTATATCTTCAAGCTCTCTAGCATTTACCAGTTGACAACTTTCTGTATACATCATGTAAGCTTGTCAGGCTGAGGCCCCATTGGTTTTCAAGACAGTTTTAGGAAGTGACATGGGACAATTTATCAGTTTGCCCAATAACTAGATATAAACAGACAAAAGGTTTGTAACCATTTTTCACAAGTTGAGTCACCACCTTTGCAAGCTTGTTACCACTCTTTTGACTTCTTCCTTTAATCTTAATCACTAATATCTCTAGAGACCCCACTGACCAGCTCCGTTGTTGCCATTATCCTTGGGGTCTCTAGTTTCTTTAACTTCTGGTTAGTACTCTGAACCTCAGTGTGCAGCTTGGAGATTTCTTCTGTTTTATCCTCCTCCTTGCTTTCATGATCCCAATCTCCTTCTCAAAGTCTTCCTTAACCTAAAAGTGTTCTGCAAGGGTCACAGCAGAATTCCTTTACCGTACAACTGCTGTTCCTTCTCACAGCACCTTTGCTTGCTCTGCAGCTCCTCCTTAATCAGTGGTGTTATTGAGTAGATTTGTTTCCTTGCTCCAATTGTTCCATCGCTCCACAATGCTTCTCCTTAGTTTTTGGTGAGAATCTTGTTGTTCTCTTTGTCTTTTTCCTCTAGTAGCTTCTTTTTCTTGTTTTTCACTTCAGTGTATTTTTGTGACAGATCATTCAACTGTTTAACTCTTCTGTTTTTCTCCCTAGTACTCTTTCCCTTTTGCATTCATTCCCTATGTATGTCCTTTATCTCTTTCTGAAGAGAATATTTTCTTTCTTGAACCTGATATTTTTCTACTTTTTTTTTTTGGCCTCCTATTCTAGGACAGGACACTTCTGTGTCTGCTTCACTAACTACACTACCAGTTCTTTTTCTATTGCTGTTAATTTCCGCTCACACACTTCAAAGCTTATAGTCTGTACTTCAGCCTAATACATTCTTGTACCTTGTCCATATCCTTTTAATGGCCTTGATTTCCACATATAGCATCGGGTTTTCCTCCTGGGCTGGCTTGTATTCAGCAAGGATGGCAGCATTGGCATCCAGTGTATTGGCATCCAGTGCATCTTTCAGCCTCAGACATGTGGTCTCCAACTTTGCCTCAATCTCACCCAGGCTAGTGGGTCTTGGATTTCATTTCAAACTGAATGTTTTCTAGGTTCATTTTGAGCATTTTTCTCATTTTTTTTTTTACTTTTACATGTTCCATTTTTATTTTTAGAAATCTATTTTTCATGTCATAATTTTTTCTCAGATTTCTCTAGTGTGCTCTTCAGTGTGCTTTTAAGCTCTTGGTGTATGTTGACTCCACCTATTGGAGACTCAGAGCCTTTTTTAAGCCTGTATTCAGACAGAAGTGGGACTGTGATGTCAAAAATGTGAGTTGGTTTTTCAAAGGTGTTAAGAGGTCATAATAGGTTTGGTATGTCACATTTTGATGTTGATGTCACAATGGCAATGTGATATCTTAATAGATTTGTGAAGTCAGAAATGATGATGCCACAATGTGTTTGCAATGTCAAAATGAGTTTGTAATAACACAATGACATGTACAATTTCAATTGCTACTAGATCACAATGTGGATACAAATTCACAAAAGGAGCTTCTATTCCCAATGTACATGCATTTTCTAAAACATTATGATACAATAATAGCCTTCTGAAAACACAATGGCAATATGATATCACAATGGCAATGTGATGTCAGAATGCCATCTTGTCCTAATGTTTTATTGTCACAATTGGTGTTGAGTTCACAATAACTTTCTGATATCTAAATGGGTTGGGGATATTACAATGACATGGGGATATCAATTTTCATTAACTCACAATGAACATTTAAGTTCACAAAGGAACTGTGATGAATCGACAGGCATATGTTGTCACAAAGGTGATAAAGTCCTAGCAGATTTGTGATGCCACAAAGTGACACAATGATCATGACATAGGGCAGTTTGATGTCACAATGCTCATTGTATCACAGTGGATTTCCATATCTCATGTTATACCTGAAATATTATGGGATTGAAAACAGATTATGACTTAAAAAATGGCTAAGTTATCACAAAAGCAGCATGTCACAAAAGTTAAGAGGATAGCACAGGTTTATGATGTCACAGTGGATTAGTATTACTACCATGGCAATATGATTTCACAGTGTTTATGAGGTCCCAGTGGGTTTCTGCCATCCATATGGCACATTTGAAAAGGAATGAAATCACAGAAAAGGCATTCAAGATATGTCCACAATAGCACAATGACAATGTAATATCATAATCCTATGATATAATTGTACTTTGGTGATGTCATAGTAAGTTAAAGGTGTCATAATGACAATGTGATGTCACAATAGTCATGTCATTAAGATTTTCTGATGCTAAAATGCAAATCTTCTCTCAACAGTCTTTAGTTCACAATGATAATGTGGTTACCCAAATGGTCTGTGATGTAACAAAAGCCTGTGTTCTTTCACAGGTACTGAGGACATAGCAAGTGTTGGATGTCATAATGTGATGACGATGTCACAAAAACAATGTGATGTCACAATGGGTTTTTTATGTCATTGTAGTGATTATTGGATAGTGATTTCACAAGTTCTACATATGACAATCACATATTTGATTTCAATTGCTACTAGCACACAAAAACGATATGAGTTCAGACAAGGAGCTTAAATTCCCAAAGTCATCAATTTTCTCAGGTCATTTGTTAAAACACAATGGAACTGTGATATTACAGTAGCAATGTGATAACAAAATATCATGTAATATTAATATTTTGATGTCATAATTAATTGGTAATTCCATATTGGTGATGAGGTCATAATAGTTTGTGATGTCGCAGTGGGTTTTTCACAAAACTTAGGAGCAGCCAGTGGCTCCTGGCTCTAATCCTAGCTAGTCCAGATGCTGAGTTCTTAGGATTGTACTTCAAAGCCAGCATGGGCAGGAAAGTCTTTGCGATTGTTATTTCTAATAAACCACCAAAAAAAGGAAGTAGTACTTCTGGTCAAGAGGTAGAATGGTAGCCTTGAGCTGAAGATCTGAGGGACATAACTGAGGCCCAGCATTCCAGCACCATGATTGAGACACAAAAAAGTTATGAGAACAGGACAGGTTTGTGATGTTACAGTGAGTTAATGATAACATAATGGCAATATGATGTCACATTTAGATTGTGATGTCACAATGTTTAGGAGATCCCAATGTGTTTATGATATCAACTCACATGTCACAATTTAAATAGAAATAAATCATTGAATAGGTATTCATAATGTGACTATGATGTCACAATGACCATGTGATGCCATAATGCTATGATATTCTCTTTTTATAATGTCACAATGAGCTGATCATGTCAGAAGGTCAATATGACATCACACTGGTGATGATGTGACAAAGGGTTGCTGGTGTTACAATGGCATCTCTGATTTCCATTTTCATTAGATTACAATGAGGATATGTGTACAGAAAGGGATTGCGATGTAATAAAGACCATGTGTTTTTTCAAAGAACCTAATAGATCATAAGAGCTTTGGGATGTCCCAATATGATTGTGATGTCACAATGGAATATGCTGTCACAATATGCCAACAATGTGAGAAAGAGTTTGTAATATCACAATCACATGTCTAAAAACAATGGCTAATAGTTCACACTGACGCTATGAGTTCACTGAAGGATCTTGAAGTCCCAAAGGCCATGAATTCTCTAATATGTTATGAGGTCATAATAGAATTGAGAAAATGGGACAATGATATCAAAACACAAATGGGATTTCCAATATCATACCATAATAATATTTTGATGCCACAAAGTGATGTTTCACTGGTGATGAGTAGTTATGAGGTCACAATAAGTTTTTGATAACACATATGCCACATTTGAAATAGAATGAATTATATAATAGGAAATCACAATGTGTCTATGACATCCCAATGACAATGTGAAGTCATAATGCTATGCTGTCTTTGTGGTTTGTGAAATCACAATGAGCTTCTGGTGTCATAATGACAGTGTGATGTCACGGTGGTCATGATGTCACAAAGTGGTTGTGATATTACAGCGGCATGCGTATAATTGTTATTCAAAAATTTGGCACAGAAATATACTGTGATGTCAAAAAAGCATATGCTTTTTCAAAGGTGCTGAGGATAATAGGTTTGGGATGTCACAATGTGTTTCTGATGGTACAATGGAATGTCATGTCACAATGTCCTTGTTTCAGTATGAAACAGCTCATTGTGACATCACAAAGCTACAATGACATCATAACATTATGACATCACTTTATCTTTGAGACATCATAATCACATAATTCCTATTCTGTGATTTCATGTTATTTCAAAATGTCAGGTAGTTGGTATTATAAACTGATGGTGACATCACAATTTCTTCATGACATCACTTTGCCATTATGATATAACTAACCAAAGGTGACATCACAGGCCTGATATCTTAGGACTTCAAACATTTGTGACAGCACATGCCTTTCTAGGCTTCACAGTCCTTTGTGAACTCATATACTCATTGTGAGTTAATGACTGTTGATGTGTAGCATGTCATTGTGACATCACAAAACCATTGTGACATCACAAACCTATTGAGATCTCAACACTTATATGGCATCACCAACAAATTGTGACGTCTTTCCATTTTCTAACAAAGGGGGTGAATTCCTTATGTCTGATGGGGCATAGAATTCTATTGTAAATATATACCACATTTTCTTGATGCATTCATCTACTGAAGGGCATCTAGGTTTATTCTATATTACAAACCTGCCCTCTACTCACAAATTATGTAACATGCTTCCATTGTGATATCTTAGACCTTTTGTGAGACAGTTTTCCACCTCAGAACATTTCAAGTACTATATGTGATATCAGAAATCTACTGTGATTTCAGGATCATTGTGATATAACTTGTAGATGTCATGACAATTGTTTCACATTGTTACATCATAAACCTGTTAGGATTTCATCACATTTCTGACAAGACATTCCTTTGAAGACAAAACAGTCCTTGTGTGAACTCATATACTTATTGTGAATTAGTGACAATTTAAACCTGGAATGGCATTGTAACAACACACACCAACTGTGAAACCATAAACCTATTATGACTTCATTACCAGTATGGTATCACCACCTAATTGTGACATAAAAACATTATTATGTAATACTGTGACATCATATTGCTATTGTGCTATCACTGTCATATTATGTTTTCATAAAACTAGAATTATCTCATAAGAGTTTAGGAAATTCATTTACAAAACCTTTGTGACATCACCAGAGTGACATCACAATGTACATCAGCTCATTGTGAAATCACAAAAATGATATTTCATTAGGACATCACAATGTCAATGTGACCTCATGTACACATTGTGAATTCCTATTCTGTGATTGCATTCTGTTTCATATGTGGCATGTATTTTGATATCACAAAACCATGGTGACAGTAGTAGTGGCATCGTGTTCCTCCTTCAGCCTCTGAACTCTGGTCTCAATCTTTGCCTAATGCTCACCGAGCATGGTGTATTTGGAATTAATTTGAATGTTTTCGGGTTCATTTTGAGGATTTTGTTCTCACTTTTGACTCTCACAACTTCCTGATTTATGTCTTAAAAACATTTATTCACATCCCATAATTCTTGGTTTTCTCCAGTATGCTGTTCAATGTGTTTTTAACCTCTTGCGTTTTGAGTGGTAGGTATTGGAGATTCAGTCTTTTTAAAAATCTTGTTTCAGACAGAAATGTGTAATTTTTTTCTTTGCCTCATTTGTTGTGAAGTTCAGAACTAAATTTTTAATTCAATACAGGTGGATTTCAGAGCCTGAAGCTCCTCATGTTTTTCCAGAGATATGAATACAGTATCCAATAGGCTAACATGCTTACTTAACCTGTCATTGTCTCTTTTTCCTCCTTGGAGATTCCTTTTCCCATTTTTCTTGCAATAATCACACTGATCTAGTCCTAGAGCTTCCCTACTGCCATTTGCATATGAATTATACTGTCTTTGCCATGGATTTCTTGATCGCTGTCCCCTACTTAGACTGGTTTTCTTCGAGGGTATCTGTGTTATCAAACACTCTCTGGGCAACAGTTACCCACTCATATTTTCCTCAAAAGCTAATTTTGAAGCTTCCTTCTACTGCCTGGATGCCAGCTGGGTAATGAAGGCCATATTTAGGGCTCTTCCATTCTCTGAGGCAACAGGATCTATATGCTATAGGTCCTATAGGTCTCCAGGAGTTGTTCCAGAAAAGTATCAGGGAATTAATTGGGGAGTTGTACAGTACTGCTCAATTTAGATTAATGAGTTTGCTTCCTAGTCACTGCCTGGATCCCTGCAGAGTCTGGTGATAATTGGGAAGTACCTCTTTACCTAAATCAATATTGTAGTCCCAGCTTGGTTTAATCTGGGAAAACACTTGCTCTAAATGGACTGGGTCAACAGTGGGGGGACCATCTGTTCCAAGGAACAACTTCAAAGAACTGTGCCAGGTTCACTCCATTTCCTCCCAGGTGAAAAGCACCTATAAAATTTGCTGACAATCATCTCAGCTAGACTGGTGTGTGAAAAATACTGTCTCTAATAAGGAGATGAGCCCTTGGAATTTTTCGGAAAAGGGTGTATTTTTCTCTTACCAACAACACAGATCTTTAGTTGTAAAGGAAGCATATATTAGAAAGAGGGCTGGAACACCATCTCCCCCATGTGCCTGTTTCAAGGGTAATAAGGGGACCATACCACCTTGAACTACCTGAGGATGTTGGTACAACTTCTGGTATGGTGGGTACTGAACATCAGAGGTGTTGATTGCATAGAATAAGAGGGAGAGTTCTCAAATAGTCTACCTCTGGGGGATCCTATGACACAAGGGAAAAGATTTTTTAGTTAGAACTTTTGGACATTGTGCTCCCATCCTGCAATAAAGGAGTATATAGGATATAGAGCTTTGAGCAAACACACACAGATGGATAGCCACAGACACTTAACTCACATGTGCCACATCTCTCAAAGATGACTTCTTAAGGATGTCCTAGAAGACCTATGGAGGATGCCCAAATGACCTCTCAAAGAGGCCCCAGATGATTTCCCAATGAAGCCCCAGATGACCTCCAGAGGATGTCCTAGATAGCCTCTTGAGGAGGCCCAATATTATCTCTGGAGGAAGACACAGATGACTTCCAGAGAAGATAAAGATAAACTCACGAGGTGGAAACCCTAGATGATCTCCAAAGGAGGCCAGAGATGGCCTCTTGAGGAAGCCCCTGATGATCTCAAGATGAGGTCCCTGATCACTTCCAAGCTAGCCAAAGATGACCTCTGGAGGACTTGCCAGAGGCCTGTTGAGGTCCCTAATTACCCTTTTGAGAAAGACCCAAATTGTTTCTCAAAGTAGGCCAGATTACCTCCATAAGAGGTTCCAAATTGTTTCTAAAGGAAGCCCAAGTTGACCTCCAGAAGAGGCCCCAGACTGCTTACTAAGGTAACGCAAGATGGCCTCAATAGGAGTTCTCAGATGGCCTCACGATGAGGTGCCAGATGATCTCATTAAGGGTTACAGATGTCCTCTTATGGAGGCCCCAGTTGACCTCCAAGTGAGGTCCCAATGGACTCTTGAGTAAGTCCCATATACTCTCTTGAGAAAGCAGCAAATTACCTCCAGAGGATGTCCCAGAAGCTTTGTGTGGTTGCCCTAGATGTTCTCCAAAGAGGACCCTGATGACTTCACAAGGAAGCCCTAGATGACTTTCAGAGGAGACACAGATGACCTCAAAGGAGGCCCAAGATGACCTCTCAAAGAGTCCCAGATATCTTCTTAGTGAATTCCCCATCTTACCTCTGGAGGAAGTCCTAAATAGTCTCTCAATGAGAATCTAGATGACCTCTAAAGGAGGACCCATATGACCTCCATAATAGGTCCCAGATGTCCTCTAAAAGATGTCCAAGAAATCATCCAGAGGAGGTCCTAAATGGACACTTAAGTAAGCCACAGATCACCTCCAGAGACCCATTGCTGTCCTTCAACTCCTGCTATCCCTAAAATTCCTCTCCTCCCAAGTCTTTCCACTCCTGCTTTTCACCACTTGCTTCCAGGTCTTTCCCCCCTTTCCCTTTCTGTTACTCTGAACATGGGGCCTAGATATTGGCTCTACCACTCCCCCAATCCGAAGGGTTTCCTGCCAGCAGTTTTCAACCATCTCTAACCAAACGACACACTGCCCAATCCCTTCTTGACAGCACACAATGTGGGGCTTGATACCCCATGCAATCGAGAGAGCATGCCTGGCTCTCACTGGAAGGCAGGTCCACAGGAACACAAAAATTATTGGGGCCCAAGGATTACTTGGGACCTGCTGGTTATTACAGGATCCTCATGTGACCACATTGCCGCTTGGACATAACAAACCAATTGTGGTACCACATTGCTTTTGTGACAATATGATCACATTGTGAAACCCCAAACCTATTATGACCACGTAGAATCTTTGTGACATCACCATCCCTTTGTGTACCCATATCCTCATGATGTAAAATAACAATTGAGATAAGACATGCCCTTGTAACATCCCAAATACTTTATGACATCATTAGTGTGATATCACACTCTCATTATGACCACATCATCTCACTGTGACATCACCAAAATACAATGACACCATAGCATCATTACATCATATTGTCACTGTGACATCACAGACACTTTGTTAATGCCTACTCTATGAGATATCTTAGGAACATTGTGAGCTCATAAACTTCTTTTACCTCATAATCTTTCCGGTATGACATATAATATCAGAAATTCACTGTGACATCATGACCACTGTGATATCACACTTGCAGAAGTCATGACCATTGTTTCAAATGGTGACATCAGAAAACTAGTAGGACTTCCAAAGAATTTTGGCAAAAATGCCTTTTGTATTCATCACATTTCATTTGCGAAGTCATATACTTATTGGGAATTAATAACAAGATACAGCATGGCATTTTGACATCACCAGCCATTGTGAAATGAGAAACGTACTGTGACAACATCGCCATTATGGCATCATCCACCAGCTGTGACATTAAAGCCATGATATGACATAATATTGTGACATCACATTAACATTGTGATATCAATACATTATTGTGTTTTTACAACACTACTATGACCTCGAAAATTTTTAGAAATTCATGGTCTTTTGGACCCGAAGTTCCTTTTATGAACTAGTATCCTCATTGTGAACAAGTAGTAATAAAGAGTATTCTTGTCATTGTGATATTCCAAACTCGTTATGAGATGACAAACCCATTGTGGTCTCATCACTGTGATATCAAAACCCTCGGTGACATCACATTGCATAATGCACCAAAGCATCATAGTGTTAAAGCATTATGACATCACATTTTCATTATGAAGTCATAGATACATTGTGAACGCCTGTTTTGTAATTTCATTCTATTTCAAAAGTAGCATGTTAATATTGTTATCAGAAACCCATCATATGTCCCTAGTCACATTGCAAATATTTGTGATGTGACATGATAGCCATCATGGCATTATGAACCAATTGTGACATCAAAACTGTACTATTACATATTATTGACATAATATGTCATATTACATAATTGTCACATCGTATCACCCTTGTGATATAATTGTTCCATTGTTTTTTATAAAAAATATTATGACCTCATAATATTTTAGAAAATTCATGGCATGTGGGACTTCAAGCTTCTGTGAACACCTATCTTCACTGATTACTAGTAGCAATTGAATTTGAACATTGTGTTTGTGATATTAGATATTTCTTGTGACATAACTATATCATGTGATATCAACACCACTGTGATATCCCAAAGCTTTTTTTAACATTACATTGACTTTGTGACATCATGATCACATTCTATAATCTCAAACATTTTATTATCTCTTAGATCCTTTGATAAATCACATAGCCTTTGTGACATCACAGCCATCATAGTGAAGTAATAATTGAGATCTGAGTTGCCATTGAGAAATCACAAACACTTTGTGACAATTCAACTATTGTGACATCACATTGTCATCATGAAACCATTGGCTCATTGTGATATCACCATACTACAATGATATCATTGCATTATGACATCACATTATCAATTTCATGAAATAGACACATTGTGAATGCTTCTGTGATTTAATTGTATATCAAATGTGGCATATGGGTTGTTATCCAAAACACATGTGACCTCCTAACCATTGTGACATCAACATTGGTATGTTACACCATTAGCCCACTGTTATATCACAATCCTGTCCTGTGCTCAAAAAGTTTGTGCAATGCTATCATTGTGATATCATATGCCTTTTATGAGGTAGTAACGTGTTTTCATCCTCAAAATTTCTCATCACCAGTGTGCCATCACATTGTTGTCAGAACATCATCAGTTCATTGTGACAGCCCAAAAGTACAATGACATCATAACATTATGATGTCACATTGTCATTGTGAATTCATAGGTATATCATGAATGCCTATTGTGTAATTTCATTCTATTTCAAATGTGACACATATGATGATAACAGAAACCCATGTAACCTCATAACATTTATGACATCAATTTGCCATGTTTGTAATGACACCATCAGCTATTTGGGATATCAACAAACAATGATATCATAGCATTTTGACATCACATTTTCATAGATACAATATAGAATCATTGTGAATGCCGATTCTGTGATATAATTCTATTTCAAATGTGGCATATGTGTTATCAGAAACCCATTGTGACTTCATAACCATTATGACATCACAATCCCTTTGTGATTTCACATTGCTGTTGTGATATTACTAACCCACTGTAACATCACAAACCAGTCCTGACATAATGTTCGACATGCTGCTTTTGTGATAACTTGGGCACTGTGTGAGCTCAGAATCTTTTTCCAACCTCATTTTTCAGCTATGGTATGTGATAGTAGAAATCTACTGTGACATCTTAACTATTATGATATTACACTGTTAGGTGCATGTCACATAGTGACATCACAAATCTGTTAGTACTTCATCACACTAGTGACAACACATACACTTTGGCATATCACAGTCCTTGTGTAAATTCAAAAACACCTCGTGAATTAATGACATGACATGCAAGTTTGACTTCACAAACCCATTGTGACATCACGAATGTATTGTGACTTCATCCCTACTATGACATCACCAACAAGTTGTGACATCAATACATTATTATGACAATATTGTGACATCATATTGCAATTGTGATAATACCATCCCATAGTGCTATTAGGACTCATAACCTTTGAGACAATTTATGAACTTTGGGAATTCAAGCTCCTTCTGTGAACTCTTATCCTCATTAAGAACAAATAGCAATTGAAATGGAACACGCCATTGTGGTATTACAAACTTGTAGAGACATCAAAAATGCATTGTCACAAACCCATTGTTACATGACATTGCCATTGTGAAATCAGGATCACTTTTGCATATCCCAAACAATATGATCTCATCACCTTTGAATAAACACATGGCCTTTGTGATATCATAGTCCCTTTGTGTATCCATATCCTCATTGTGAATTAGTGACAATTGAGATCAGACATTCCATTCTATCATCACAGGACCTTTTTGACCTCATCACCACTATGACATCACATTGTCATATTACACCATCAGATTATTGTGATATCACCAAACTATAATGATGTCATAGCATTATAATTGTGATTGACTATTCTGTGATTTAATTCTATTTCACATGTGGCATGTGGATTGATATCAGAAACCCATTGGGACCTAATAAACAGTGTGACATCAAAATCCCTTTGTGACATAATATCAACATTGTGGTATCACCAACCCACAAATCTATCCTGTCCTCATAATTTTTGTGACTGCCATTGTTATATGTTTGGCCCTTTGTGAGATCATAACATATTTTTGAACTAATAATATTTCTGATATGTGATATCAGAAATCCTCTGTGATATCATAACTATATGACATCACACTGCCAGGTATCATGATCAATGTGTCACAATGTGATATCAAAACCTACTAATATTTCATCACATTTATGCCAACACATGACTTGGGAGTCATCATAGTTCCACTCTGAAATGAAATACTCTTTTGTAATGAAAATTGAGATACTGCAATACTACATGCCATTGTGACATCACGAACCCATTGTGGCCACACAAACTTTTGTGATCTCCTCAACATTATGGCATTACCAAATAATTTTTGACAACAAACATTATTAGGATATAATTTTGTGATACTTTGGCATTGTTATATCACTGTACCATTCTGTCATTATCATGATGTCACAGTGGATTTCTGATATCATACCTGACACGTTGGAACAGGTTATGAGTTCACAAAGGGACTATCATATTTTAATTATGTCCAAAAGTTACGAGGACAGGAAAGGCTTATGATGTCAGTATGAGTTAGTGACATTACAATAGCATTGTGATATTCCAAAGGAATTATGATGTCACAATATTTATGAGGTTACAAACAGGGTCTGTTATTAACCCACATGCCACATTTGAAATAGGATGAAATCATAGAATATCCATTCATAATGAGCATACGACATCACAATCTCAATGTGATATCATAATGCTATGATATTATTGCTGTTTTGTGATGTCACAAAGAGCTGATGGGGGTCACAATTCCAATGTGATGTCACACTGGGGGATGATGTCACAAAAGGTTGGTGATGTTGCAATATCATCTGTGATATTAATAGTCAATTGTTCACAATGTGGATATTGGAATCAAAATGGACTATGACAGCATAAAAGTCATGAGTTCACAATTGATTTCTGGTATCTGCACACATGCCACATTCAAAAAAAATGAAATCACAGAATAGGTATTTCCAATGTCTATGCCATCACATGAATTATGTAATGTCATAATAATGTAATGTATTTTTTTGTGGTGTGATACTGAGCTGATTGTGTCATCACAGTAATGTGATGTCACAGTGTTGATGATAGCACAAAAGTTTGTGATGTTACAATGAATGGCATGTCTGATCTCAGTTGTCAGTATTTAATGAGGATATGAGTACACAAAGGGAATGTGATGTCAGAAAGGCCATTTTTTTTAAGTACTGCAAAGGTCATAATAGGTTTGGGAGGTCACAATATAATCATGTAATCACAATGGGAATGTGATGACACAGTGGTGATGGGGTCACAATGAGTTTGTGCTGTCACAACATGTTTGTAATATCATAACATGTCCCATTTCAATTTCTAATAGTTCATAATGAGAGTACAAGTTCAAAGAAGGAGCTTGAAGTCCCAAAGACCATGAATTTTCTAAAAAGTTATGAAGTCATACTGTTTTTGAAAATGAGGACTGTAATATCACAATAGCAAAGTGATGTTACAAAATCATATCATAATGTTTTATGTTTCAGTTATATTGTGAGGCCTTAATATTAATGACGTCACAATACATTTGTGATGTCACAATGGGTTCACGATGTAAAAGTAGCAATCTAGATCTCTATTGTCATTAATTCACAATGAGTATATGAATTCATAAAGAGACTGTGACATTTCCAAAGGGATATATTGTCACAAATGTTATGATGTCCTAAAAAGTTTGTGATGTAGCAATGTGAAATGATGATCATGACATATGGCAGTGTGGTGTCATAATAGCCATGATGTCACAGTGGATTTCTGACATCACATGTCATACCTAAAATATTACTTGTTCACAAACAGATTATGAGCTCACAAAATGCCTAATATATCACAATGGCAACATACCAAAAAAGTTACGAAGACAAGAGAGGATTATTATTTAACAATTATGATATCACAATACCAATGTTATGTCACAAAGGGATTTTGGTGTCACAATGGTCATGAGGTGATAATGGGTTTCTGGTGTCAACTGGCATGCCACATTTGAAGGAAATCACAGAATAGGTATTCATAATGTGTCTCTGATAGCACAATGCCAATGTGATGTCATAATGCTGTGATGTCATTGTCCTTTTGTGATGTCACATGCGCTGATGATTTCATAAGGATAATGAGATGTCACAGAGGAGATGGTATCACAAAGGGTTTATGATATAAGTTCATATCTAATCCAAATTTTCCTTCATTCACAATAACGATATGGGTGCTTCAAAGTACGGTGATATTACAAAGGCCATGTGTATTT